>NW_021703772.1:61497543-61558664 GCF_005190385.1 Monodon monoceros
TTTTTTTGCGGTACATGGGCCTCTCACTGTTGTGGCCTCTCCCGTTGTGGAGCACAGGTTCCGGACGTGCAGGCTCAGCGGCCATGGCTCACGGGCCCAGCCGCTCCGCGGCATGTGGGATCTTCCCGCAACGGGGCATGAACCCGCGTCCCCTGCATGGGCAGGCGGACTCTCAACCACTGCGCCACCAGGGAAGCCCCAAATACCTCTTTTTTATTTCCCATTTCTAGTCCATAACTGAGTTAAGTCATGTCATCCTGAATAATTCTCCACGCCATGTGCTTTTCTCCACGTCTACTTCTACCACTTTAGACCAAACTACCAGCACCCCTTACTTGAATTACTGCAACATTCTCCTAAGGTCACTATAACCACTCTTGTCTCCTCCACCAAATCCATTCTCCAAGAGCCAGAGTGATCTTTTAAAATGTGATTTGAGAACTTTTTGCTCAAGATGACAAACTACACACATATTTATCACCTCTTCCTGCCAACACCTTTATAAAGATCATATAAAAATAGAAAAGGTCTAAATCCACAACAAAGAGAATGGGGGTAGACAGACTGGTCTTAGAGAGTATGATGAGGCAGGAGCTAAAGTCTATAGAAAAATGTACTGCTACAGAATCTAGTAGTGCATTGTGATTACATTTTCTTTCTTGAACAATCTTTTTTTTTTGTCTTTCTTTCTGTTTTTTTTTTTTTCTGTTGTTCATTGTCTGCCTGTATCACATCTTTAAATTCTCAAAACTACATGCTTGGTTAAATCCACAACCCTGGTTAAATCCAATTCTCTACCTTCTTCCTCTCTGTATCAGCTCAGCCGACTGTGGCTAACGGAAAACACATGACTAGTTTCACTTTAAATTCATTATGGTTAACCACAAGGGGGTGGTCAATGCTGCCCTACCATCATGCCACATGCCACATGTCCATCTGCTCTCCCTCTCCTGCACCAGTGGTCTTCAAACTGTGGTTGCTTTCAAGAAGAGAATAGTTAAGGGAATGGGCTCCTGGATGCTCAACATCTGTCTGGACTCTTTCCTAAAAAGTTTCTGCTTCTCCTCTCACTTTACAAAAGAAAGGCATACCTCTCAACCACCTTAAACCTCAGAGGTGGCCCCCATGCTGTACATGCCTCCTGGGCCAAGCCAAAGGGCAGTTATTTTTCATGATGGAGCAAGTTGTCATAAACATGTTGGATTGTCTATCTTCCTCTGTTCTAAGTATATTTCAGTTAAAGGGAAACCAGCATTAGCAATAGGGTATTTTGGCCCACACTGATATGTTTTCAGTGTAATATATCATTGAGTGGAGTGGTGGAAGTGATGACAGGTTTTGTTGAAAGACCTAGTCTCCTCCACCCCTGGGACTATTGTCAAGATCCTAGAGCATTCTTGGGGCGAGTTCAGGAGAACAAAGAGGGTTCCTGAAAAATACTGAATGCTAAAAATGGCTTTTAAGATGCATTTAGTATTGGCAAATCTTTTCAGCTATTCTCAGTATTCATCCTTAGGGCCATGCCATTAGCTAGAAAGAATTTGAACAGCAAATCAGTGTAAGTTAATAACACTGATTCTTTACAGTGTAACTGGAATGATTTCTGGGACTACTAATTTTTAGTAGATGCATTAGATAAAAGCTACAGATAAAACTTTTATGTGATTTCCTCCAGATTGGGTGTATATTATTAAATAATGTAGTTAGTACCTATTTTATTAAATCATATCATGAAGTATTTATTTCAATTACAGTTAATCCTCATCTTCTAAAGTGTTAAATATTGTCTACCTCCTATTAAAATAATGGTTGCTAGATTCAAAATTTTTTTTTCTAGCTGGCTATACATTTCAATTTTGTTAAACAAATAGAAAAATCTAATTATGATGTCTAATTAAATGAATGGAGTTGTTTCTAATTTTTATTTGAAATTTTAATTAAATTATTCTCAAAAACAGAATGTTAGAGATCAATATATGCACATAAATATAAATGCTGTTATTTAAATAAACAATAACAAGATAGTTAGCAATGACAATTAGAAGTGATTAATAGTAGGAATAATTAAACAAATATATGTAGAAAAATATAACAATATTTTAATAGTTCTCCTTTGATATAGCAACTTATTTTATCTTTTTAAAATACTCTATATTGGATATTTAAATTTTGTAGGCTATGTTATTGTATATTCTTAAGATCTATAAACATATTTTAAAAGGAGAATATAAATACAAAGTACTAATTAAACAGATATTATCTGTATTTAATAAAAAATAACAATGACATGTTTTCTTCTGTTTCATGATGTAGTAGGTTATTTTATTTTTTTATTTTTTTATTTATTTATTTTTGGCTGTGTTGGGTCTTCGTTGCTGTGCACTGGCTTTTCTCTAGTTGTGGTGAGTGGGGGCTACTCTTCGTTGCGGTGCGCGGGCTTCTCATTTCGTGGGCTTCTTTTGTGGAGCACGGGCTCTAGGCGCGCGGGTTCCAGTAGTTGTGGCACACGGGCTTAGCTGCTCCGTGCCATGTGGTATCTTCCCAGACCAGGGCTCGAACCTGTGTCCCCTGCATTAGCAGGCAGATTCTTAACCACTGCATCACCGGGGAAGTCCTATAGTAGGTTATTCTTAATCTTTCTATTTTCTTTTCCAGTAATATTTCTATGAACTGCCTATACCCTTTAAGACATCCATTTTTCCTTTTATGTAGTGGTAAAACTGAATACAGTCAAATGTAAATTTTTTTTGACTTGCAGCTCTGCTATTATCAAGTCCATATTATAGAAGTTTATAGACTGAATAGAACTTGCCAAGATTTACATTTGCACTCACTGCTGAATCTGCAGACAGATAAACTCTAGCTTTTATTTGGACAAGATATCAACAATATTTTGTGTTTTCTACAGTTTTATTAAAATCTTCATAAAAATCAAGAAAATGATTTGAAACTCCATTTTCAAATTAAAATACCTAAGAGTGGGTAAACATTTTTTTGTTGCTGTTATTTGACTCATTTCTATATATTGTAGAAAGCATGATCATAGGTAAGATTTGACAGAATGAGCTCTGCACCATAAGGGGCTGTACTGGATTGAACAGTGTCCCCCCAGAAGTCATGTCCACCTGGAACCTGTGAATGTGACCTTATTTGGAAATAGGGTCAAGTTAAAAGGAGGTCATACTGGAATAGGGTGGGCCCTCAATCCAATATGACTGGTGTTCTTGTAAGAAGGAAATTTGCACACAGATACACACACACACACACACACCAGAGGGAAGATGGCCATGGGGAGATGGGGGCAAAAATTGGAGTGATGAACCTAGAAGCCAGGGAGTCCCAAGGAGTGCCAGAGCCACCAGAAACTAGGAGAGAGGCTCAAAACAGATTCTTCCCTAGAACCTCAGAGGCAGCATGGCCCTGCTAACAGCTTGATTTTGGACTTCTAGTCTCCAGAACTGTGAGGATTAATTTTTTGCTTGTTTGTTTTAAACCACCTGGTTTGCACTACATTGCTGTGGCAGCCCTAGCAACTTAATACAGAGGCCGATGTACCTGTTCTCAAATTTCCCCACAGGACATTTTAGTTCCAACCTGTGAATCAGTATATGGTACTCTACTCAGCTCCACAGCGCCACAAAGGGAGCGATACAGTCACGCGTGTTGGTCGTGTGGTTAGCCCAAATTAATTCTGTGCTCACTATTTTCAACTGAACATTGGTGTTTCTTTGGGAGACCACAAAACCGTTTGATTAATTTAGAGGTATTTCCCTGTCTAATCCCAGACTTGTGAAATATGTGTCTTCACAGTCTCCTCCTCTGCCATGTCCAATCCAAAATTATTTTCTGCATATTGTACAGCATGCTCTGGTTCGGCTCTTTTCCTCCCTAATCCAGCTGTATGTGTCCTTCCTTCTATCATTAAAACAACCCAGTCTGGGACTTCCCTGGTCATCCAGTGTTAAGACTCCACAGGGGCGCTTCCATCACAGCGGCCCAGATTCCACCCCTAGTCAGGAACAAGGATCCTACAGGCTGCACGGAATGGGCAAAATGTAAAAAACAAAAAGCAAAAACAAACAAAAAAACCCAATCCATTTAGCCTCCTGTTTCAGTGATATCTGGGTCATGCCTGTGATGTCACAGTAGTTCCCATCTTCATGATCTGAACTTTCAGAAAACATTGTCACAATATTCACATTAAAAATTAACCTAGGAATAAAGACACAGACCTACTAGAGAATGGACTTGAGGATATGGGGAGGGGGAAGGGTGAGCTGTGACAAAGCGAGAGAGAGGCATGGACATATATACACTACCAAATGTAAGGTAGATAGCTAGTGGGAAGCAGCCGCATAGCACAGGGAGATCAGCTCGGTGCTTTGTGACCGCCTGGAGGGGTGGGATAGGGAGGGTGAGAGGGAGGGAGATGCAAGAGGGAAGAGATATGGGAACATATGTATATGTATAACTGATTCACTTTGTAATAAAGCAGAAACTAACAACAACAGAAAAATTAACCTAGGGCTTCCCTGGTGGCGCAGTGGTTGCGAGTCCGCCTGCCGATGCAGGGGACACGGGTTCGTGCCCCGGTCTGGGAAGATCCCACATGCCGCGGAGCGGCTGGGCCGGTGAGCCATGGCCGCTGGGCCTGCGCATCCAGAGCCTGTGCTCCGCAAAGAGAGAGGCCACAGCGGTGAGAGGCCCGCGTACGGCAAAAAAGAAAAAAAAAAAAAAATTAACCTAGCACTATCTCTGCAATAGGAGAGTGGCTCCATTTTGATGTTTGACAGCCAAGAGCTTTAGACCTTATCCCTTCATCTTCCCGACAGCCCTACATCTGGGCAAGCTGCTAAGAAAGCCTGAGCGCTCTCTCCTTTGGTGCTGGCGGAGATTCAAGCCACACAAGTCCCTACTCGTACTGGGAACCCTCACCCCCCCCATCCCCTCACCACAATAAAAACCCCAAGCCAGTATGTCTCCTACCTCAGCTCTCTCAAGGCATTCTGGACCTGCTTGAGAGGCCTGCCCTGCCCTTCTCAGGGACCTCAGTGGTGTAAATATTAAATCTTTCCATAGCCTCTTGGCGTGTGCATCAGTATCAACGTCCGAACCAAATTTCGGGGTGGGGATCTGTCCTGATTATTCAAGGTGGCCCCTATAGTCTTAATTCAAAGCACAACAGTTAATTCACAGGCCAGGTCAAACTTGGACTGTTAACGCCATGATCACACACACTTATGTTGCACACCTAACTCACATCACTGGAAATGAGGCAACAATGGGTGACCCATTATTGTGAACTAGAAATCATGGTTGCCAACATCAGTGGTGAGGGGAAAAATCAGTGAGTGATGGTAACGACTGGACAGATAGTTCATGCTGTATCCATTTGACACTAAAAACAGCCCTGCTTTCAGTCCTTATATTTTTGGCCACTGTACGGGTGTTGTACTACCCCTACTCCTCAATTCTTCACCCATCACTGAAACCCAGAACTTTTCGCATCCTTGGGAGGGGCTTCCCAGGACACAAGACTTTCAGTGCTAAAACTGGGATTATTACAATGAGAGACCTTAAACAAGCACTGTTTGGTTAACCCCCCTTGAATTCCTGACCAACAGAAACCATGAGACATAATTAATTCTTGTTTTTTTTAAGCCACTAAGTTTTGTGGTGATTTGTTATGCAGTAATAGAGAACTGAAACAGCAACTCAAACTGCCTAAGTTGGGTCCCTGATCTTTTCCCTTAAACCTATTCTTCCCAGTCTTCCCTTCTACTTATATGACAGCTCCTTTCTTCCAGTTGCTCAGTTCAAAACCTTTATAGTCATTCTTGGCTCTATTTTTTCCCTCTCACATCCAACTCTTCACTAATCATGTTGGTTCTACCTTCCAAATATATCCAGATTCTGACCACTTCTCCTATCCTTCACTGCTACAACCCTACTTCAAGCCACTGTCATCTCTTGCCTAGATTATTTCAATTATCTCCTAACTAGTTTCCCTGCTTCCTCCCTTGCCCCCTTCAGTCTCTTTCCGACACAATATCCAGAGTGGTCCTGTTAAAATGTACATTAAATTGTGTCACTCCATTGCTCAAAATTCTCTCAAGGTTTCCCATCTCTCCTATAGTAAAAGTCAAAGTCCTTGCTATGATTTACACAGTCCTGCACTATCTGCTCCCCATTACTTCTTTCTTTGTTCGTAAGTCTCCCTCTTGGTCAGTCTGCTCCAGCCACATGAGCTTCCCTGCTCTTGTTCGAACACAGTAAGCACATTCATGTCTTAGGGCTATTGTACTTTCTGTCCCCTTTGCCTAGAATGCTGTTCCCTTTGCCTAGAATGCTGTTCCCTTTGCCTAGATGGTTGTTTGTTTTGCTGCCTTGTTTTCTGGAGGCTACCTTCTCAGTGAGGCCTTCCCTGCTCAGAACACCTAAAATTGCAACCCCCAGCCTGAGTCTTCCTATTCTCCTTCCTTGCTTTACTTTCCTCGCAGTACTTTTCATTATCTGTCATACCATACATTCTATATATTTACCTTGTTAACTGTTTGTCTCCTCCACTGACATGAAAGTTCTGAGAGGGCAAGGATTTCTGTCTGTTTTGTTCATTGTGTTATCCCTAGAGCCTAGAGAACAGTGCCTGAGACACAGCAAACTCTCAAGAAACTTACTGTTCAATGAACAGTCATCATAGTATATGCACTGTATATACTATACACAGTATATACATGCATTGATTTTCAAATATAGAATCAGCACTTAGGAAGATAACAGAAGACAATCGTGATTACAGAACAGAATGCAAGTGCTGTCAACCTTAAGGATGTGAAAGTATGATGCAGTGGTTTAGGGATGGAAGGAAGAGGAGAAGTACAGAGAAGGAAGGGATGCCAGTATCTCCATCCTGCAAAATATCAGAGCCAAGAGATACTCTCTCTGGTGGTTGGAAAAAGAAGTATACTTATAAGCACAAAATCGAAAGTTAGAAGCATAACTAAAAGAACTAAGAACAATGAGTTCACTATAGGAACATGGGAGAGAGATGCGAGTGGTGATCTTTAGTCACAGCTGTAAGTGAACAGATAATATTGGCAATGTCTATCTTGGCCTGAATTCCCTAGAAAATAGAGCTTGAGGCAAAGCTTAAGGGCTTATGCTTTATTAGGAGGTACAACCCCAGTTCTGTGAGAGTTAGGGAGGAAGACAGGCAGAGAAGATCTGGCAGCAAGTACAAGGTGATGAGTTACTGCACTGGTCATTGCTTCATAAAATGCCATGAATAACCAGAGCTGGTTCCTCAGCAGGTGACCACTCAGTCACAAAGAACCTCTTTGGACAGGCTGGATGGAAATATTGTGCCCAGAACAATCCATCAGAGGGAAAAAGGAAGAGAAAACATATCTCCCATCTGTCTCTGCCTTCTCTCTTCCACTGGTCAAAATTTGCTGCCTGGAGAGTTTACTCTCCCACACATGCAGGTTGTGTCACTCGGGCCCTGTAGTAGCCATTGGGGAAGTAGATCTGGGCATGTGGCCTGATGGCCTCCTGCAGTGGAAACAGAAGCTCAGTCTTAGTTGGTGACCACTGGGATGGCCTGGGTGGAGTGAGCTGGGAGACTGGGAGAAAGGTAAGGCTGAGGAAATCTGAGTAAGCGCATATGATATATCTGATATAATGCCCAAATCTCATAAATCAAGAGACACAGATATAAGCATTTTTTGGAGATAAGAAGGAAACTATTAGAAGAATAAAACCAGAAGAGATTTGAAGTGGTTCCCTCTGGGGTGGGGAAGAGGTTGGAGAGCAGAATGTTGCTTATTATGATTAGCTCTTCTGGACAATTTTATTAATGCATGAATTACATTGTAAACATTATTTTTTAAAACCTCACAAACTAGGTTTTATCACTCCCTTTTCCCAAATTCTTCAATGACGCCCCATTGCTTGTAGGATAGTTAAACATGTTGAACAAAGTATTTCCAAAGGAAACATTAGCTCTCAGATACTGCCAATTAATATTCTTGATATCTGTATCATCTAAATTTGTTCTATTATAAATGTACTATTCAAATGCCAGTGATTTTGTACTAACCCTGCCACAGGTACAGTATTTAAAGGAAAAATGTGCAATTGCCCATGCTGAGTTTTGGAAGTTTCAGTTTTGAACTAAAGTCCCTGACTCTCAGGGGCCTGCAGGCCTCTCCGGCTCACTGTAAACTATTCCCTCTTGCTTTCTGCTCAAGCCATATTGGTCACCTTTCTGTTTCGTGGACCCCCCGACTCTTCCACCTCAGGGCTTTTGCACCAGAATGCTCTCTTTACTACCCATGATCCCCCTCCCCATGCCATCTCTCAACATACCAACTCCAGTCTTTATACTGAGCCTCAGGTTCCACATATCACCTACATGATATTTGCCAACTCAAGATGTAATGCTTACCGTATTATTTTACCTTAAATTGATAGCTTTGTTAAACTTAAAAACTTTCACTTTACAAGGAAACTTTACCTGCCAACAGCAATGGAAAACAAATATCACCTGTCATAAATTGCAAAACTGTAAAATAAATACATAACAAGGACAATAATAATACTGGCTTGGCCAAAAGGTTCGTTTGGGTTTTTCCATAAGATGTTACGAAAAACCCGAGTGAACTTTTTGGCCAATGCTATATCTCTCTGTATCACTAGTGGTCCACGTAACATGCTTTGCAACACCCTAGTTTAGTTACCTGACTTTTTTCTCATTTTTGAGTTATAAGTTTAAATATTCCTTTTTTTTCCCCCAGGGAAATCTCTCATTCCGTAACAGGACCAAGCTCCTGTGTTGTGCACTTACACAGCTCCTGGGCCATTGCTGTATAATGCTTATGAACTTAGAGCACCTGTGGTTATGTACTTGTGGAATTATTTTTAAATGTCTGCCTCTCCCACTAGGCTTAAACTTCATGAGAACAGGATGTGTGTTCATTTTGCTCATCTCACATCTCCTCCGTATATTTCCAATGTGGAACCCATTTGTTAACGCTTTAAAAAGACTCATGGAATGAATAAATGAATACCTGTATGAGATTATCACCTGACATCAACCAACTTCCTTTGTTTTGTTTCCATGCCCACCAATCCATCTTCTGAGTGTCTTCAAATTCTTTCTGAAAGGAAGCAGAGTAAAAATAAGTAATGTAGGAGTGAAGGAGTAGAGGGATGCCAGGAAGAGGGTGGCTTGAAGTGGCAAATTAGAGTTACCAAAAATGGCTGCAACAGTATCTCCTATCCCATGTGTCCTGTGCAGAGGGACTTTGTCACTCTCCCTTTAAGAGTTGAGCCTGGGGGCTTCCCTGGTGGCGCAGTGGTTGAGAGTCCGCCTGCCGATGCAGGAGACATGGGTTCGTGCCGCGGTCCGGGAGGATCCCACATGCCGCAGAGCGGCTGGGCCCATGAGCCACGGCCGCTGAGCCTGTGCATCCGGAGCCTGTGCTCCGCAACGGGAGAGGCCACAGCAGTGAGAGGCCCGCGTACCGCAAAAAAAAAAAAAAAAGAGTTGAGCCTGATTCCCTCCCCTTGAATCTAGGTCAGGCTGAGTGACGCACTTAACCAACACATGTGACTTCCAAGGCAGGTCAGAAAAGGCTTGTAGCTTCCACCTGTCTCTCTCAGAACACTCACTGCCTGGCTGCGCGTCTCAGGACACACCCTCACAGAGCTCAGCCAATGGTTGTGAAGAGCTGAGAAGAGCCTAAGCCAATGGTTGCCATCCCCACCTGAGCCCAATCTTCAAGTCACCTCAGCTCAGGCATCAGGATGTGTGAATGAGGCAGCCTCCTGGTGGGTCCTTCCTCAGCCATTAAGTTTTCACAGCTGAGGCCCCAGTTGTTGTGGATCAGAGACAAGCCATTCTTATTAACCCTGTCGGAATTCCTGACCCACAGAATCTGTGAGAATAAGATGACTGTCGTTTTATGCCACTAAGTTTTGGGGTGGTTTTTACACAACAATAGATAACGAGAATAGAGTTTGGTACCCGGACATGGGATTCTCCCATAACAAAACCCCAAACCATAACCCATTAGCTTTTGACTGGGAAGCAGGAAGAAGCTTGTGGAAATAAAGGAAGACCAACCAAATGAGAACAAGCAAAGGCTATCTATTCCAAACTTGCTATGGCAAGGGAGTCAGCCACCATTTCTTGCGTTTTGGCAGACACTCAAAGGCAGGCAGAGGAGTGGGACAGTTTTACAGTGGAAAAAAGGGGAAGACTTCAAATATGCCCTGGTTGGAGGCTGTTGGCATGGGGATACTATAAGCAGACTGACTAGAAGTGGGAAATCCTATCTGATTGGTTAGAATGAATATTTGGCTTTCTCTGGTTGGTCCTAAGTTGGAAACGGGGACAAAAATTAGGGAAGCAGTTGGTTATTAATTAAGTCCTGGTCATTTGGGGCCAATTTTTACAGGAGCTATTGTTTTGTTTCCTAGATTGTTGCTAGAGATAGCTGTCTGATTTCCTAGTCTGTCTTATAGTAGGTTGGCTTTCTGGGCTGGTTACTGTAGATAATAGGTTAGTCTCCTAGGCTGGCTGCTGCAGGCTGTGGGTGAGAGTTCCACTTTTATATATTATCTGGCCATTATCTGTTTGTATATTCAGTTTCTCAAGGTCAAATGGCCTTAGAAGTTAGCGAAACCTGGATGGACCTTGAGAAGACTGTCAGTGAAAGCTAGAGGGACGAAGAGGAAATTATTGTTGGAAGGTGGAAAAAAGATGACTTTGCTAAGTTGCAGCAAAATGTTTAGCAACACCATCACCTGTGGTAACATGAAAAATAGAAACTATACTAAGTGAACTAGTGGATTTGCCTAAGGAGGTTTCCTGACAGAAAGCTGAAAGTGTCAGCTGATTTCTTTTAGTTACTGATGACAAAATATGGCTATGTTCAATTTTGCAGTAACATTTAGAAGAAGTATAGCGAGCTCAAGTCAGTCTTTCCAATCAGCAAAGCATCCTCAAAGTAAGAAAGGCCCTCAGTGCAAAGGTCAAATCAAGGGTTTGATTAGGAAGACACGGTCTCAGAGTAAAGAGGAGGCCAACGATGTGATTTTAAATACTTTTTTTAAGACCTCAGAAAGATTTAAGATGGTGCCTCATGAACCATTTCAGACAGATAGATAATAGGCCTTTAAAGTATCTTAAGACTAGAAGACTCGTCTCTTTGGTTCACAAGTCTTCAGACTGCAAGGAACTTCAGTGAAGGGGCTGTGCCTGAGAAAGGCACTGAAAAACCTCATCAGCATTGGACCCGACTAGATACCAAGACCTTGGAATTTTAATTGATGCAGACTTTGAAGACCTTGGGGATGAGACTTTGGGGATCTCGAGGGAGGGATGAGGCAATGTATTCGGGAGGCATGTGAACCGTCATTACCAGAGTGCAGACCGGGGCAGATCATACTTTTCCAAAGATGGCAGCAATGATGGTTCTTTTGCAACGTGAACTTGCTGATCTGGAGTCTACTTTCTCTTCCCTCGAATCTAGGCTAGCCTTGGTGATTTGCTTGTAACCAACAAAATATGGTAGAATTGTCACTAAGTGACTTCTAAAGCTAGGTCTGAAAAGGTCATGTAGCTTCTGCCTGTTCTGGAAGGCTCACTATTGGGATGATCAATCTCAAGACATTCCTTCTGGGAACCCAGCTGCTATGTTTTGTGAAACCCAAGTCACATGGGGAGGCCACGAATAGGTGCTCCGGTTGACGGAGTACTCAGCTCAGACTTCAAGTCATTCTAGCTCAGGGACCAGACATGTCAGTGAAGCATCCAGGTGATTCTAACTCCTAGGCATTCAAGTGACCTCCAACGGAGTCATTCTCAGAAGAGAGACCCAAGACTGTGAGACAAACTACCCCCACTGCATCCTGGGTGAATTCCTGTCCCCCAAAATATGTGAGCATAATATGATGGTTGTTATTTTATGGTATTAAATGTCGAGGTGGTTCTACTTAGCAATGGATAAACCAGAATACCTGGCTATATATACAAGCGTTCATAAGAATCATACCATTTTCAAGCAGGAAAGGACCCCAAGATATCATCCAGTCCTACTCCTTCCATTTTCAGATAAAGAAATTGACCCTCACAGAATCACATGACTTGCCTAAAGTCATGCCATTAGTTAGTAGCAGACCAAGAGTCTGAACTCCTCTTCCACTGCAGTACGGATGAATCCATTATACAGTGCAGTCACCTATGGACTGGAACAGAAACAGCTACTCCTCATGAAAGTTCCACCTCTCTGGAGGGAAAAGGTCTTGACTTTGGGTAAACCTTTCAGCTGAAGCTCCCCATAGGGCCTGTCTAAGGAGTCAGCCCTCTGCATGGGTCACATTACTAGCCTGGCCAACTTGTTTCTTCCTTTCTCAATCTTCCCTGGTCTCTTTCCCTCTCCTCCCCCTGGCTTCTCCCACTCCACTATTTTCTTCCATTTTCCTTTTTCAGCACTATGTATTGAAACCTTGTGTATCAATGAATGGTTATACCTGTAGCTCATGCGGTCCAGCATCATACACGAGTGGAAGGGATCATCAACCAGCTGGTTAGTGGTTATCAGAGGAGCTCAGAATATGGAACAGAAGGAGAACATCTCATCTACGAGACTCCTGAAGCATCTCATCTGTCACCAGGGGTGCTAAGGAACTACATTTGGAAACCCCTTAAGCTCCCTCCCATTAATAGATGAGGAAACTGATCTCAGAGAAGTGAAGTGATTTGTCTGTGATCATACAAGTCTTGGTGCCTCTGTGTGGATCTCAGGACTAAAATCCCCCCAAATCAAAATGGGCAGTTGTATTTTTCCCCTTAAAGATCTTATCTGTGGCAGTTTAATATTAAAGTCACTGGTATTCAAAGAGTACATTTTCAAATCACAAATTTAGACTTTATAGATAGAAATAACTTTATTTGTGATTTCAAATCACAAATTTAGACTTTATCGATAGCGGCTTTAAATTGTAGGGTTTAATGGAGCATATGTATCTTCTCAAGAGTTGTACTTTAGATGGATACGAAGGGAGGAAAATATAAATGAGGACACACTTTATGGAGGAAAAGAAACAGGCCTTGTGAAGAAACAGTACAGAAACTCAGATTTTTAAAGACTGAGCTGGGAAGGTATTTGGGGTTGTCTAAACTAAACCCAAGTGTAGAGGTTGGCAATTAATCCTGCTCCAATGAGGAGCTGGTACGTAAAATGAAATCATTAAGTTTAAACGTAGTAAAATTGTTGGTTTTGGCTCTATGTTTCTGTTTTTGCCTGTTTTCTAGAAAGCTTTCACATTTCTAGGAAAGAGCGAGGAGTAATTAAACTGAACACACAGATGGAAGGACTGGAGCACAAAGAGGTGAAATTATGTGATCAAGTCAAGCACTGGCCCATTTAAATCACCGCTCTGCTTTTGGATTATGAACCATTTTCGCATGTAACTAAGTTTTGTATCCACTGTCCAGAAGAAAAAGTACATCAAGAACTTGGCAAGAAAGAAAAGAAAGAACTTGGCATACAATGCCCATTCATGGACTCCATGTCCATCAATCTCTCCACCGAATATATATACAAATGTAAATACAGACAACAGAATACCATAAAGCAGTTAAAATGATGAACTTCACCTTCTATGTTTTGAAATGGAAAAAGGAACATCACTGAAAGGGTTCAAGGAGTAGACCGTAGTTGTATATAAGTATCAGTAGTATAATCCTGTTTATATAAAAGCAAATATTTATATTATACATATAGCAATAGTAGCAGCCTTTTTTTTTTTACTGAGTGCTTATTCTAAGTTATTTAACCTATATTATCAAATTTAATCCCCTCCAACAACCCTATATATTAGCTACTATTTTTATACCCATTTTGCCAATGAGGAAACCGAGCCTTCGGGAGTTAAGTGGTTTGCCTGAAATCGTATAGCTAGGTATGGTACAGGCAGTTTACAAACCCAGGAGGAGACACACACGTACATACACACTCAAGCTAGAAGCCACATGAGGTTAGGAACCATCTCCAGCATATTCAGCATCAAGGACAGGGCCGGGAACAGTGCAGGAGATCAATGAAGATGTGTTGATTGAATGAAGGAATGAAAATGTTAACAGTGGTTATTTGTGAAGGGAAAGGATAGAGTGCCCCTTTTATTTTCTGCTTTATGTGTTTTTTATTTATTTGGATTTTTATGATGGGTATGTTGGTGGAACACTGTTAGTGTTCAACAGATATCCATGTGCATCTCTATATTTTCCATCCACCACGCATATAGGTGTGTTCATGGGACTAATTCTCACCAAAGGGTGGTAGGTGGAAATAATTTGTCTCCTTCAGTCTGAGGCAGTTATGAGACAAGGATTACTGGGGGCCATTCTTCAGGCTGGAGACCGTGAATTATCCAGCAATGTGGCTGAGACTCAGTTTCCCTGTGTGATCTTGTAGAGTAAAGGAAGATGAATTTCAAGTTGTTGTTTTATTTTATGATTCCCTGAATTATCTTATTTGTTGGTTTATTTGTTTATTGTGTCTTTAATGCCCTACTAGAATGTCAGTCTCCTGAGAGCAAAAAACTGGTCTGTCCTGTTCACTGCTGTATCCCCAGGCTCATGTGACTGCCACATGAAAAAATCCCCATAAATAGTGTAATAAATGAATCACTGAATCACTGAAGTCCTCTGGGTACCTGAGCATGGGCAAAGCTGGAAAGCAGTGATAGAGTTTTCCATAGCAGCATCCTAAAAGGATACCCTTTTGGGGGTGAGAACTCATTTTGAGGACTCCAGCAGACATAGCCTAGGAGGAGCTGGAAAGGTGACACATTGTGACATCTTTTAAAGCGATGTAATTCACAACTGCCACAGGAAGGAGACTCAGCAGGAGCACTGCTAATACCTGCCTCTGGAAGCACTGTGTGATCCACCAGTTAGGATACTGGTTTAGTTACTGTAACAGATAGCAAACAACAATGGCCTAAACAAGATGGTTTAGTTCTCTCTTAGATAGAAGTCCAGCTGGTAGGCAGCCCAGGAAAGCTGGGCTACTCTGCTTCAAGTGATGGTCTGGGGACTCCTATTCCTTCTGTTTTACTTTTCCAAGATCTTCCAGAGTGTTGGCCTTATCTACATGATTGAACTGGATGCCCACCACAATATATGCATTCCAGCCTCAGAAAGGGGGGTTAAAAAAGAAGGGGAGGGCATACAACTTTCTTTTACGGATGTCACTCAGAAGTGGCATATATCACACAGGCTCACAGCCCATTGGTGGGAACTTAGTCATATGGCTATACCTAACTACAAGGGAGGCTGCCATATGTAGTCTCTAGATGGACAGCCATATGCCTCCCTAAAATTTGGGGATTACTATTACAATAAGGAAGAAAGGAAACATGGATCCTGGGGGACAGTCTCTCACGAGTGAGGAAGCATCATAGCTGATGCTGAGAAACTCTTTGTCCAAACCTTTATGGTCTATATAACATGACTCCATTATTTTTATTGTTTTTGACAAGCTGTGTCACAAGGTGTGATAGTCATCCTCTAAAATGGCCTCCAATGATTCCCACCTCCTGGTATTCGAATCCTTGTGTAATCTTCTCTTGAGTAACCTTCTTCAAGTGAGTAGCATGTTGATAGGCTGTCACTTCTGTGGATAGATTACAAAAGATGTACTTCCATCTTTCTTTTTTTTAAAAAAATAAATTATTTTATTTATTTTTGGCTACTTTGTTTCTTTGTTCCTGTATGCAGCTTTCTCTAGTTGCAGCGAGCGGGGGCTACTCTTTGTTGCGGTGCACGGGCTTCTCATTGCGGTGGCTTCTCTTGTTGTGGAGAACAGGCTCTAGGCACGCGGGCTCAGTAGTTGTGGCTCACGGGCTCTAGAGCACAGGCTCAGTAGTTGTGGCGCACAGGCTTAGTTGCCCTGCGGCAGGTGGGATCTTCCCAGACCAGGGCTCGAACCCGTGTCCCCTGCACTGGCAGGCGGATTCTTAACCACTGCGCCACCAGCTTCCATCTTTCTAGTAGACTTTATTGCCTTCCCAGCTTGCATGTTGATGAAGCAAGTGGCCATGTTGGAGAGACCCATGTATCAAGAAACTGTGGGTGGTCTCCAGACTGCAGCCAACAAAGAACTGAGGTCCTCAGTTCAGCAGCCCACAGAGAACCAAGTCCTGCCAACAACCACTTAAGTTTGGAAGAATATCCTTCACTGGTCAAGCCTTCAGATGAGACCCCAGTCCTGGCCATCACCTTGATTGCAGCCTTATGAATGTCCCTAAGCAGAGGCTACAGCTAAGCTCTGCCTAGACTCCTGATGCACAGAATCTGTGAGATAATAAACATATGCTGTTTTAAGCCTTTAAGTTTGTGGTATTTGTTATGCAACAAAAGATAACAAATACAGAGGAATCTTTGCTGAGACAGTTGCCAAGAGCTCTGGATCTAGACTTTTTTACAACTTTTTAACCTGTTCCTTCTGAAGTATGGTCCTTCCACGTCCCCAGATCTATCTGATGGACAGATAGATCTGTCCATCACATGACACACACCCATATCACTATCAGCTCTTTTCCATGAGAGAGGCTCTCTTTTTCTCCTTAGCTCTGGCTTCTTCTACCCCCTGCCCTTCTGGTCTTTGCTTTTTTTTTTTTTTTTTGGCCTTTGAATGGTCACTTAACAATCTTCTAAATGAGTTTACATTTTGATAACAGAGGAAGATTGTGGTGGGGGGATGTCTTTAAAAGCTGAAGCAATGAGACTTAGGCGTGCAAGGGAATGACTGTTAAGGCATTGGGAAGTTGAGATTGCCTCAGAGAAGGCAGGAGGCCCAGGATACTGGGAGGGGTAGAGGGAGCCAGTTAGCAGCTTCCTAGGACCACCACCCTACCTCCACCCAAACAGCTAAGGGTAGAAAGGGATCCTGGTCTTGATCCCTGGGTCTTCTCCCACTGTTCGTGATCCTTAACTATCACTCCCTTTTCTAGGCTGCTGGGTTTCTACTGAGTGTACTTACTCTTTAATGTATCATAGATACATTAGATAATGGTTGCTTCATTTGATTAAGCATGCCCTCAGTTGTCTCCTCTGTTAAATGAGAAGGTCAAACTGGATGATTTTAAAGGTCTTCTCCAACTCCAACCTGTTAAATTCTATTTCTATAAATCCTGGTTGGGGAGATTTATCTGGTCATAGAGAGCTCCCTTGATCTTTCAGGGCTCTGGGGAACTCCTTGGGAATATGCCATAGTCATCATCAACCTAGATTTTTGTTGTCATTCACTAAGTGTCCTCCTAAAGTACCACAAATCAATGATGGATAGTTTAGATTTGGAGGCAGAGGAAGAGGTTCATTCACTGGAAAAAATTTTGGAGCTATTCTCATTTATGTTACAAGTTTCCCTGGTACTGGTAATTCCCAGCATCCTTCTATAATTGCAAAGGTCAGAAATAAAATGTTTTTCAAAGAAATGTTACAAAATCATGCTCTGGTTTGAGAAACAGCCCTGAGATGCACCTTGAGCAAGAAAGATTTGGTGGAGGAGAGGGTTGGGCTGAGGAAGACAGCAGTGAAACTAGAGGAATTGAAGACCCCGGGTTTAGATAAATATCTACAACTTCCTAAGTTTGAGCCTCTACGAAGAAGCCCTAGGACTCTGCACTTCCCTATCAGTAGTTTTAAATGTCCTTTTTTTTTTAGCAAAACAAAGGCTTGAAGCAACTGTGCTTGTGTTTTAGAAGTGCCATCATTGTATTTCTGCAGCATTGAGTGTACATGTATTTTTCACTCTTAGTGGTAGAGTTTATACATGCCCTAAGATAATTAGTTATTAATCATCCAATGACACTAAAAATCCAAACTGCTCAGTTAGCTGAGCACTCCTTTGAAGAAAACAGACGTTGTTAAAAGTCCCTGTTCCACTTTCTTGGGAAAATTCCACTAACATAAAATATGATTGATGATTCAAAAACGTAAATTTTCTATGTGTATTAAATACTACTATAAAAGGACAGTTGTCTACATAATTGTAGAAGATGCACAGAAGAATCACTCCGTAATTAAGACTATTGCTGTCTTCTCATCAGGAGTTAGAAGATTCTCAGTTGGGAAGATTCTCAATTGGGTCTCTTGACTGGGTGCGGGATTTCAGCCAAGTGACCTGTCCATTCTCTATGTCCCCAGAATAGCTTATGAGAAATGTGTTAGGCTTGAATTTGCTTATTTTCCATAGGTTAATCTTATGCATTATAAAAGGTACAATTTCCTAGACCAGTGGTTCTCAAACCTTAGTGTGCATCAGAATCACTTGCAGAGCTTATTAAAACACAGATTGCTGGGCCCCTTTCCAGAGTTTCTGATTTAGTAACTTGGAACTGGACCCAAGAATCTGCATTTCTAACAAGTTCCCAAGTGATGCTAACGCTGCTGGTCTAGGGACCACACTGTCTTGAACTCTCAGCTCCATGTAAAAACCTAAAAGGATTCTGAAGGCTGCAGGTGGAGTCTGTGGACTGTTGTTTCTGAAGACAGAAATATTTATGGCATAAAATAGTTTAACATTGTTTTACCTGAAGTAATTTCTCTTTCCTTTTTCTTATAATAGGAATTTCATTACTGGGTTTTTAGTTAGGCCTTGTATTACATTCATTTGTGTATATGTCTTAACTCCTTTATGACTGTGAGCTCTTTGCATCGCGTTCATCTTCGAATCCTCAATGTACCTTACATCTTGTAAACTCAAATAAATGTTTGGTGCATTGAATTTAGTTATGTATACATGTTTTGAATTTGTTTTGCCTGAGTTTTCTGCATCTAATAATTATAAATAACAAATACTGAATTAAGTATGCAGCTCACGTATTAATTATATATATCAACTTGACTGACTTCGAGGGTATGGGGAAAGAATGGTTTTCTTACATTTAGCTAGGCCACAGTTTGTAAATCTAAATGATTACACCTATATAACTACTGAAAAGTTACCTATACTTTTCCATCCTGTCATTGTACTGTGAAATTTCCATACATAAAAACAGGACTTGGTGATGTGCATCATGGTACAGCATTTACAAAGACTGACACCCCCAGAAGTGTTCTTTTCAGAAACCAATATTAAGATCATGTGACTACCTTCTGATATTACTTGCAGAGAGGCTGCTGATTTATCCCAAATTACTCTGCTGCTCTTTAATACCTTTAACTATTTAAGAACAAACTATATTTTCCCAAACTGGATTTCTGAAATCAGATGCCAGAATGCCAGGAATATCCATACAACTGTTGCATTTTTAGTAGCTTTAATAAAATGTATTTGGATTTTTTGATTTACAGATTTTAGATTTGAAGCATTTCAGCTTTGGAAGAGACCATAAAGATCCTCCAAGTCCAACTCAGTCAAGGTCTGCATCTCCCCTACAGCCTACTCATACTCAGCTTTGGTTTAAGGAAGAAAAAAACAACCTGGGATGAGGGAGGCACTTTCCAGGGGTCCATTCTAACTTTGAGAAAGTGATCAAGCCTTTTCCTTCAGCTCCTACCCAATGGCCCTATTTCCACCCCTTTAGGAACATCTTGTCTAAACAGGATCTTCCAAATGTCTGTTATTCCCCATGGTCATGTTATTCCCTCTGTTCTGTTTCCCTTTTCACTACTTCTAGACCTCTGTGCTACAGAAGCAAGGGGGCAGCTTCCAGCTACTAGCTACTCAGGGCACACAGACTTGCTATTGACAAGCCTGAATCATGATCGATGAAGGGGGTGCTTTCTCCTTAGAAAACTTTAGCAACTTTCTACTCCAAACCCAGTCTCGGTACAAAATCTGTTACCAAAATGACTTTCTTGGCAGTTGTCTGAGGTATGGAGAGATGACATGAACTTCATCAAGGATCAAACAGAGGAGAATAAAGGCTTTGAGAGAAAAAGAAACCTCCATCAAATATAATAACCTTAACAAGGAATAAAAATAGATAAATGCTTATAGGTCTTAGTTCACATTCCCTTCATTAAAACCTTAGCTCAATAAATAAAGGGCTATGTTTACAGATTTAGGTAATCTACTTCTTTTGTATGCTTTTTACTAATTAAAATCTATCCAACCTGGTATTACCTCAAACCATAATTCTCTACCATATTTTACAATTTTACTCTCAATTGTCATGGAAATATTTTTTCCATGACAACTGAAAGTAGAATGATGTTCAGAAATCCACAGTAAACAGCAGTCATATAATGCATAAATAAAACATGATTTGAATCTATAAATAGAACTCTAAATTTAACTCACTCACATGTAAAATTTAGACCAAGGAATATGTGTCTGTTAAACATACAACAGGTTTTAAATAATTGGAGTTTAGAATCCTGTCAAGTCCTGCATTATAGGGAGCAAAATAAAATAATGGGCATAGATACATCAAGAAAAGGAAGAGAGACACACGACACAAAACGAGTTTCCATGCTAGAGATGAACACGAATATGTCGAAGACGTGGCATCCACAAGTAAAGAGACATACAGAATACAAGAATAAAACTTACAAAGACAGAAATAAGCTTTCATGGTACCTTACATAGAGTTTTAGGAAACTGCCACCAAACACTTTTCAAATTAAGACACATTTTCCCAACCATAAGCATAAATGAGGATTTAGCTTTGATACTTGCCTTGTGAATTGGATGAAATTAAGCTAAGGGCCAGATGTTTTTCATCCGTGTTTTAGATTATGCTAAACACAAAATCATTAGAAAGCATCCATGTGACTGAATGGCTTAACATTGTATTAACAAATCAGGTGATATCTAGACACTGCCTTAGACCTCAGAAAATTTTAGTGTATTTTTGATGTTAGGGTTTTGGCAACTAATGAAAAAAAATTAAATAGTTTTCCTATAAAACAAACTTCCATTTTATAATGGGCAAACCAAATCTTCATAATGCTGAAACAACTTTTTGAGAAGTGAAAGCTGCAGACTTTTATATACAGGCATCCCTGACTTATGACAGATTGACATACAATTTTTTGATTTTATGATGGTGTGAAAGTGATACACATTCAGTAGAAACCAAACTTCAAATTTTGGTCTTTTCCTGGGCAAGCGATATGCTGTAGGGTATTCCTGTGATGCTGGACAGGGCAGCGAGCCACAGCTCCCAGAGAGCCACGCCACCACCAAGGTAAACAACCGAAACACAATCATCCTGTACCTATATAACCACTCTGTTGTTCACTTTCAGTATAATATTCAATAAATTACACGAGATAGTCAACACCTTATTATAAAATAGGTTTTGTGTTAGATTTTGCCTAACTGTAGGCTAATGTAAGTGCTCTGAGCATGTTTATGGTAGGCTAGGCCAAGCTATGATGCTCGGCAGGTGAGGCGTATTAAACGCATTTTCAACTTCGGTATTTTCAACTCACGATGAGTTAATTGGGAGGTAACCTCATCGTTAGTCAAGGAAGATCTGTATCAAACTAGGAACTTGATTTATTTCCCCTGAATTGAATTTTGGTATTAGGTAGACAACCAAAATATATTAGTTAATATAGTTTATTATGTGTTGTGCAGAAACTACTGCAGTTCACATGCATGGGTTGAATTACGAATTAAGTGTCAAATACCCCATTGAGGATTATGCTTCAACATAATCACTAAAGACATGGAAGGAGAAGTATATAAAGTCTAGAAAGGGAAGTCATCCAAACGTCAGCATGAAAATGAATACTATATCAATCATCACATGCAAATCTTCAATTGGTAATAAACTGTAACAGTAAAACAACTGTGAAACTATCAAAAAAAATTATGAAGGTCCATAGCTGTTTGATTACATCTTTGCTGAACAGTATCACTTACTCATTTTAGGAAGTAACATTATGTAAGTTATTTTACAATGTCCATAAATTAACTTGAAACATTGCTGATTCTTTAAAAACAATCAAGGGAGGAGGAACTGACACAAAGATCTTTAAGCAAAAATGTGTCGAGTCTGAACACCAGAGAAAAATATACTGTTTACATATATATATATATATATATATACATATATATGTATATATATATATATATTTTTTTTTTTTTTTTAATTTTTGGCTGCGTTGGGTCTTCGTTGCCATGCACGGGCTTTCTCTAGTTGCAGCGAGCGGGAGCTACTCTTCCTTTCGGTGTGCGGGCTTCTCACAGCGGTGGCTTCTCTTGTTGCAGAGCATAGGCTCCAAGCGCACGGGCTTCAGTAGTTGTGGCACATGGGCTCAGTAGTTGTGGCTCGCGGGCTCGCGCACGTGGCCAGTTGCTCCGCGGCATGTGGGATCCTCCTGGACCAGGGATTGAACCCGTGTCCTCTGCATTAGCAGGCGGATTCCTAACCACTGCTCAACCAGGGAAGTCCCTGTTTATATATATTGAATGCCACATGAATCAGGTTACAATTATACTGGCCCAATACTGAAACCTGTCATTTTGGTGTATTAATCTAAATATATGTCTCATTACTAACATACATCTTTCTATCTAGATGTTTTCCTTATTTGTTCCTAGTTTATCAAACTATGTTGGCACATGTCCTCATGTCAAAGCTGCCCTTGGTTTCATACTCTTTTAAGTTCCCCTCTACCATGCAAACCAGAGGAAGGAAATGATATTTAATAGAACATTAGTATGACTTGTTTTGAGTGGCCCTCAATTTGGGACATTAGCAAAGCATAATCACATTTACTAGAAAACAAAGCTTGAGGTTTGAATCTGATTCCACAACAGATGATTTCCCAGTGAGATAATGTCAATTTACCACAACTTGTCATTATTTAATGTGGTTAGCTAACACAAGTAAAAGTGGTTTGCAATTTTAGAGCCCTAAACAACTTAGTAGGTGTTCACGTTAGTGTGAAGATATAGCTACCGCTGAAGGTTCTGTGAAAGTCTCACAGCAGAACCAAAACAGATGGGAAACACTGAAGATGCTGCTTTAAACTGAATATCTAAAACCCAATAGTATTAAAATAGAAATGGAGTGAAATTGGGGTGAAAAACTGCCTTTTTTACAAATACTGTTTCATGTAGGTTTCTGCCAGAAGCAATCTCATCAATGTTAATTTTTTAAATAGGCATGTGTTGTCTGATTGACTTAAGGGAAAATAAGTTAAAACAACATACACAACATAGTTATAAGATTTAAACTCTAACTGAAACTAGAAAAGACTTATTTAACACGATGGTGAATAATGTAGCTGTATTTTCTTTAACATAATTTACTTTCATTCATTACCAAAACTATTCCAAATTAGTGGTCAGCAAAGGACAAATTTGCGTAATTTTCCCTTGAGAAAAGCAGAAAACTATACAGTGTTGTTAATAAGTTCAGAAACATATAATTCCAAATTACCTAAATTACTGATAACTCAATTTCTCTATGTTTCCAAGTTTTTGGTCAAATGGTTCATTTATCGATTGTGTTAAACAATGTAATCATATCACACTTATTTTAGAATTTTCTAAAATATGACACTTTACATTATATTTGCATGCTACTAAAACAGTTGCTTAAAAACAAAATGTCTATTGACATTTGAGGCCATCATTAACATAGTTTCTTCAATTGGTTTTTAACTCAATTGAATTTGGTTCTGGGGTTCTTAAGTAAAGCCTTGAATTCAGTTGGTGGATTAAACTTTCTTTTTTGATGATGGCAAAATTCCAAATAAAAAATAAATTTCAGTTTACATTTAAAAGTAATTTGCTTCTGAACTTCTTTTAATTTGAATGTCATTAAAATTAAATTAAATGTGCTTAATTTACATCATTTATGCATATATTTCTTGCCTACTGATTTATTTTATAATAATTTTTTAAAGTTATAAATGGATAATACCATAGTAGGTTGCAGTTTTATGAACCAAATAAAGCATGCAGCAGCAGTTCACATTTTAAAAGCTTACAGAATCTAATACATTTCTTCGTTGTCAAACTTGTATTTCTGAGCATTTATTAGCATATTTTTCAGTATAAACATGAAATGTTTTCCTACACTTGGATAATAATATCACATTATTGTGACTTCCTGGCTTCTATTTGGATAATGGCATAAATATTTTTTTCTAAAGTAATTGGAACACAGATTTGCACTGACAATGAGGAACAGTCTTTAGTCTAGAGTCTATACTTTTACCAAACTTTTAAAATTTGCAGGTTCGATTACCTAAAAACTAAGAAAGTGATTTGTCATCAAATGACTTCATTCTGCTTTTTAAAATTATAAATATTGCATTTTTAGATAAATTCCATATATTTTGTCTTTCTCTTAACCACCACAAAGTTATAAGAAAACTATCTTCAACACCTTATCTGTTTAGATACAAAATTTCATACATTTTACCTATTTTCTCTCTTAACAACAAAGTTAAAGTTATAAGGAAATTTTATCTTCAACACTTCACCTGTTTGGATGCTAAATGATCGTAGCTGTCAATAATAGCTAGTAGAGTCACTTCAAAATTGCCAGTTTTCTTTCTCTACCAAGGGCATTTTCTTTCACATGAGAGAATCGTTTCAAATTTTCCAAAGAAAGCCCTTGGTCTTTTCACTCTCTAACAAGGACTCCTCTTTCCCTATCATCTGCCAGAAAACCTCTTCTGGCTCTGAGGTCAATCCCAGGGCATGGTTCAGATGTGAGAGTTTCTGTAACTCTTCATAGAAATTATTCTCAACAATCTTGATGTAGATTAAGATTACACATTTAAATGCATATTAATGTTACTGTGTAGCAACTTTCTTATTGCTATTGCTTGCAAAACTGTCACAGCCTTGAGAATTTAGCCAGCCCAAACTGCCCTTTCCAGGTAAAGAACCCTAAAGACTCACATTCCATTTTGTCATTAAATAGTTCCAAAATCTCTAATGAAAGTAACAGGTTCTAAGGCATAGTCCCACAATGATTTTAGTAGTTACCACCTTGTCCCAAGTTACAAAGTAAAAATGCTATTTCTTAGGAGTATAAAAGTAATTTTCATCTCAACTATGTTGCTGGTTGAGTTTTACTTAATACAGTAAGTCTCAAGCACAACCCTCCTGGTTTTTAAGAACTTACCCTTCAGTTTGACTTCAAACGAAAGGCAAGGTAACAGCAGTGTGTAAACTGTGAAATCCTATCAATTTATATACACTTCTACTACCATGAAAAAATTATTCAGTTCAATTGAAATTTGGCATTAATGATGCCAGCCAGTTTAACATAGTAACAAAATTGAGAACAATTCCTTTTCTTTGCTAGTTCTAAATCAGAAGATTACGGTTTTGGTTTCAGGTTAAAAACTCACATATTAGAAAACATCCAGGAGTCAGCTGAGTTGAAAAAACACTTGTAAACTTCACATTTAAAACTTCACATTTTAGAGACAGGTGAGAAACCTAGATATGAGTATTCCTGGCTCCTCCCTGAGAAAATCTTAGTCTACCGCAGTGATTGAAAAAATAAAGTCCCAAGACACAAAATGGAACTAAATTTCCAGGCCTAAACAGAAATCCCTAAGAGGCTATTGTGAAACAAGACTGGTAAGATTGCCACAGCAAAAGGATTAAGAAGAAAACAAGCAAGACAAGGTTGTGTATCATGACGGGGCTGAAATACAGGAGAGCCGCTTCTTTCCCAAGCAAAGACCAACCTGAACAAGGGCCCCTAGTCTCTCTGTAACTCTCCAAAATCTCATCTGTGAACAGATCCTCGAGATAGTAGTACCCCTGCAGACAGCAGCATAGCCGGCTGCCAGGAGGAAGCGCAGCTCGCCTGTGACCTCTGAGAGTACCAACAAATGGAACGCCACAGGCAATTCGCCAGATAAAAAGATCGTGTATTGTATGTGCAGCAGGTATCAACTTTTAAGAGAAGCCCGACAGTCTCTGGTCAAGTCCTAAGGCCGCGTGAGAAACTCAAGGTGGGACTGGAAAATCTTGCCCTAATCTCTTTACCACAAAACTGACCCTGCCCTCCTACTTTCTGCATCTTTGCACCCGACACACTTGCCCAGAACCTTCCAAACCAAAGAAGCCTCCGACAGAGGCAGCCTACAAGAGCCTTCAAATTCCCGGTGAAACCTGACAGCTTTGTAAAGCCTCTCAGAAGGAGAAAAGATCAAATGAGACCGGCTCAGCGGGGTCTTCCCGAGGTGACCCCGGAGTTAACGTATTTATTTTCACGCTGCAACTGCTGATTGCTTTACAGAGACATTTCATGCTGTAGCTCTGCACGGAGCTGAGGACAAAAGTAAAATTTTAATTAATGTTATAATTATTATAATTATTCTTTAAGAAAGCTATTAAATAACCTGTACAAAGCCCGGCCCAGTCCTAGCAAAAAACACAGCACTATTTCAAATCTCTCAAGGTTCTTCCGCTTCGATTTCAGCAGCGTTTCCTATATACAAAGGTCAGCCCAGGGTAGTCCCCCCAAACTGTAGGTCTCCCAGATGGTGGGAATGGTTCAGAGCCTGAAACTGCTCTTTCGTGACACACAGCTCTCAACCCTACCTCCCCTGCTCTTCCTGGGCACATGGTCCTTGTCCGCAGGCCGGCCAGGGAGCTGGAGGCCTAGCGTCGCTTTTGGGAGGCGGGCAAGCAGGAAGGGGCAAGTAAGTGCCTCAGTTGGGTCTCCTCTCGGCCGGCTGCCCACAGGTCACCGGAACCTCTCCGAAGAGGCGCTGGGTAGGGAGCCCGAGGCAGGAGAGGCATCGAGTCGCCCCCGGGTGGGCTTACAGGTCCCGCGGGTCCTCCCGCTTGACTCCGGCCTCAGCAACTTTGAGCTTCTTATTCTGGTGCGTCTTTACGTGCTTGGCGAGGTGGTCGCTGCGCATGAAGCGCTTGCCGCACTCGGGACAGGCGAAGCGCTTCTCGCCTGTGTGAGTCCTCAGGTGCCGCTGCAGCTCGTCCGAGCGCGTGAAGCTCTTGCCGCAGAAGAGCCAGTTGCACACGAAGGGCCGCTCGCCCGTGTGCCAGCGCAGGTGCGCCTTCAGGTGCGACGTCTTGCCGTACACCTTGCCGCAGCCTGGCACGTGGCACACGTGCTGCTTCTTCTTGCCCGGCTCTGCCTCCGGGGTGCCGCCCGCCGCCTGGCAGTTGGGGCAGCGGCAGCGACGGCACCTCCTGGCCGTGGCCGCCAGGGGGGCCTTGGTTTGCAGCAGCGCAGCGATCTGACTCTGGTATTGCGCGAAGTCCGACGGGCCCAACACCAGGCCCCGCTGCAGCGCGGCGGCGGCGGCGGCGGCAGCGGCGGCCGCTGAGGCCGGGAAGCGGGGCGCGTGGGGCCCCCCCGCACAGGCGCCGGAGAGGCTGCCCCCCGGAACCCCCGAGGTTCCCGGACCGGTGCCGGCCTGCGGGATACTCCACCACGGGAGGTCGTCGGGGGCCGAGTTGGGGGACAGCTGGCGGCACGTGGGCGGCGGAGGCGGCGGGGGCGGCGGCAGCAAGTTGGAGTAGCCGGGCGGCAGCGCGGCCTGGGCCGCGTAGGGCACGTAGGCGGGCGCGCAGCTGGCGGGCAGCGCCGCCATACTCGAGGGCAGCATCTTCACCGGTGAGAACTCGTAGGGGTACGAGGGGTCTGCAGGGGGTGTAAGCGGCAGCTCATGCGCCGCCCCGAAGGACGGCTGCAGGTGCGTTTTCTGCGGCGTCAGCCCCAGGCTGGGGTGCGGGGATGGCAGCGTGCCGGGCGAGTGCGCCGGCATGTCGGCGGTCCACGGGTGAAAAAGCCTGGAGGGCGAGCCCAGCGCGGGGTCGTACGACACCTGCAGGAAGTCCGGGGGCGCCGTAGCGCCCGGCTGGCCAATCCGGCTACAGGTGGCGGCTAGCAGCGCCAGGGGCGAATGCTTGCCCAGGTCTGGGGAGGCGCTGGGGGTGCGGTCCTGCATAGGCGGCGGCACGGGAGGGCGGAGAAGAGACAAAAGGTTAGCGCTCCAAGCGCGGTCTCCGGGCCGGCCCGCCACACCCACGCCGGCTATTATACCGCCGCCCCTCCCCCGTCCTGGGTGTCCCTCCCCCGCCACCGCACACCACGCACGCACCCACCAGTCCCGGGAAACTTTTGGTGCTTGCGCTACCGGGACGCGGAGCGCGGGAGCGCTTCCTGTGAAACTACTTGGTGTAAAGAGACGCCATCTAGCCTCAGAGGAAGACACGCACAAAGTGGGAGGGGAGAGAGATCCGACGGGCCACTCCCGGCTCCGCGGCCAGAAAGGGTCTGGAAACACCCACAGCCCGGATGCCCATCCGCCTTCCCTCCCATCTTTTAAGCTCTCATTTCCACGCTACTCTCGCGCTCCTCCTCCGCCCGCCCCAGGAGGGCCCAGCGGGGTGAGCTGGGACCGGTTCTCAGCCAGACGCGCACCTCCGAACAAGCCCTGGATACGCGCGTCCCTCCCCCAAAGGCCACACTCTTGACACCAGGGTTCAGTGTGAAGTTGGTGTGGGCACCCCTAGGTCTCACTCCATTGGTATCCACCGAGCGGGATTCCCTTTGAAATTCAGGGTGCACAGAATATCAGGAAAGATCCAGGCATGACCCTTCCCACCTTTCCCTTGCCCCCTCCGAGCCCAGCCCTGACCTGGAGGAAGGCCTGCAGAGAGTCGTTCCGGAGGACGGCCACGGCGGCCATGGCTATGGCTTGCGGGCCGTTGGCTGAGGAGCAGGGCGCTGCTGAGGCATGGAGACCCGAAGGCGAGGACGAAGGGCCGCCTTAGCGTCCCTCCCGGGCGCCCTCAGTGCGCGCCGGGGCCCTCCCCGCCCGCGCCCCTCGCCGCAACCCGCTCGCTCGCCCCGCGAGCGGTCTGAGCGCTTCAGGCTCACCTCCAAGAATTTGATAAGGACTTTGCTGGGCCGCCAGCCAGTCAGAGGGAAGATTTATGGCTTTGAAGTTTGCCGCTACCCAATCATCAAAGAATAGCGGCTCTTTCAGAAGCGAAAGCAAATCCTTTGAATCCACAAAGCTCCTATGGTGTGTTTGTTGGTCTGGATAAAAGAACTGATTATTAGGGGGGATGGGAAGGGAGGAGATAAAGGCGGGACAATTAATGAAGTAATCACTATGTGGGAAATGTATATACACAAATAATTGGATTTTCCTGATCAAAGGGGGCCTTGCCGCCTGGAGACCCGCGCTTGGGTTGCTTGAGACACTCTATCCCCCTCTCCCGCCGCCCTCCCCCCCCCCGCTCCCTTGCAATTAAAGATTTGCGCCAAGGCAGCGCCCAAAGTGACAAAGTATCTTTGCTATCTCCAGAGAAATCTGCCTTCGGCTTCCAGGCGCGGGACTTGGAGACGAAGATGAGGGTAATTGTCTCCTCTCCGACCCCGGTACTTACACACCCGGCACCCGGACAGCACAGGCACCGGCCCGAGCACGTCGTCAACCCGAGCACACCTTGGACCCGAGGGAATTCCCGGGGCTGAATGTGGCACGCCCTGCGCCCCGCCCGCCTCATGCTCCCCCTTCCTCCCCCAGCCCAGCCCCCGCGGAGCGGTGAGCAGCCCTGGGACCTGGGGCGGGGCCGGGCGGCCGCCCAGGGCGGCGGTGGGTGGCGCGCAGGCTCCAGGGCCGCCTGCCTCTCTTGCGACGTTCCGGCTGGCGACCTGGAAGTTCTCGGGCCACAACTTTTGCAAATAGTGAGCCTGCGAAATACACCCGGGCCACGCTTACCCCCAAAGCTAAGCTTGGCGGGACACTCAGAGCAGCTCGAGGGGGAAATGTTTGGTGTCTTGCTCTTCTCTCTCGGAGCAGGCAAGCTGACCGCTATTAAGCCCCACCGAAACCCACAGAGATGCTGGAAATCCGCACCCCGGCGCCAAGCCCGGCCAGGCAAGTGCGCACGCCTGCAAGCCGCACACACCTACAGGGAACTAACCGAAAAAAGTAAGGCGCGGTGGAGGAAGACCGTAGCTGTTCTTGTTGAGCAAACCACAGATAGTACGAGGGTGGCTCCCTAACCGGAAAGAAAAGTCAATAAAAACTGTTGTTCCCAGCGCCTTTGTAAAGAAAAGAAATTTCTTCAGGCGCGGGCCGTGCTTCGCTGGGGTCAGGAAAACGCTCTCCAGAGTGTGGTCTCCCCAAACCCTCGCTGCCAGCCATGCCTGGCCCAGGAGGGACGGCAGGCCACCTGCCTTCCTCCGGCCCACGGCGCAAGACGCGTCCTGCAGGGGAGGTACGGACACCCAGATCTCCTCACCCGGGAGAGCAGGAGGGGCGTCTCGGTGTCCTCACCGCGCTGGAGGGCATTAGGGGCCGGGAATGGCCTCTGAGGCCTCCAGCCGGCGGCCACGCTCCGTGGAACGGCGCAGCAGAGTGGGCCGCCTGCGCTTGGCCAACCCCGCTCCACTTGCGGCGTCCGGGTACACCGCCTCTTCTCTAGGACGCGGCCGACCGGGCAGGGATCCTCTGAGCCAACTCGCGCCCGGGCTTCCTGCGTATGGTCCTCCCGGGTACCGCGCAGCAGCCGGGACTGACGTGGAGAGGTCGGATCAGGTGGCCCAACTCGCCGTGCGGCGCCAGCGGTTACCCCAACACCAAAAGGCTTCTGATTCGAAGTCTGGGCTGTGTATTGGTGCCCTCTGCACTCGCATTAGGGGTCAGGACACTATGCCACCAGGCCATTTCCCCACACCCAGGGCCGGCCAGCAAAATAGAAACATCTTGCTGAAGGCGAATGGGCCAAATGCAGCCCCAATACTACGCTTGAGCACTTCTCAAGTCCCGTCCTTGCACGCCCCTCTTCTCTGCAACAAGGTGTCACCCAGGAACGGTGAGCAGTGACTGCACAGCTCGGCCGACGCGGTCTGGCTCCTGAAGAGGAGGTCCGAGTGCTCTGGGAGCTAGGAATGAGAGGGGACTTAGTGTTTTGCTCCGGAGGCCCAGAAGACCTACACTTGTCCACAATGCGTCCAGAAAATCGATTACCCGCGAAGCCTGGGATGGGAAGGAGCCCTTTCCCGCCTGCAAGTCAGAGGCCAGGGAGTCCCATGGTGCACACACACACACACACACAGGCACCTGTCGGCACTGTCGAAGCGGGCCTGGTCCCTTAGTGAGTTTCCTCTCGGGCTCCTTTGGGCTCTTCGACCTCCATTATCGGTGGTTGCAGGCCAGGCTGGGCCAAGCAGGCTAGGTGGCATTCTCGTTTGCCGAATCTGTTCACTATTTTAACAAAAAGGCAAGAGAAGCCAATTCACATCTCCATAGTTGTTATAGAAGAGAACTTTTTCTCCAAGATGCCCCATTAGCCAATAAGCCACCATCTGTGGCCAGCAGGGAGAGAGTAGTGGGTTGGTGTTAAGAGCTCCAACTCTGAGAATCTGAAGGCCGATTTCTAGATGCCACTTTCTAGTTGATGACCTGGCTGATGACCTGGGCCAGCAACTTACAGAACCGCTTTGTGCCTCAGTTTCCCAATTTGTAAAATGGGGGTTATAGCAATGCTCACCTTGTAGAGTCCTTGTAGGCTTAAAAGAGGTAAATACATTCAAAGTATTTAGGATTGTGCGGGTGCACGGTAGGCCCTCCCTTGACTGAAGTCCTGGCTCTGGGCCTCTCCTCCATTTGTGAACACCCGCCGGGATTCCAGCCCTCCCAGGCGCAAGCTGAAGTCTGGAGAGAGACTTTCACAAAGTGCTGTTTTAGCCTCTCTCCCTTTGCACTCGGGGCTCCTGAAAAACTTATTCTTAATGAAGTACTGTTCGGAGCGTCCATTAAAAATGCAATGCCGGGAGATCAAAGTACAATATTTATTTTTAAAATTTGTTGCAATCACCAAGAGATACAGGTATTAAGGCCAAATGTCAGTTCCGTTACACAAAGCCCTGCGCCCGGAAAGAGCGTGTGGCTGCTCTGCCATAATGTAAAGAGACATCAAAGACCAAGCGCGCTGCAAAAGTACGCAGCCGGGAGGAGGGAGTGAGCCCAGGAGGGCTGGGCGATCCCCAGACGGCGCGGGGGCTGCGGGGGCTTCGGGGGTGGGGTCAGTTCAAAGAGGTGTCCGCTGGGGCGCGAGCTCGCAGGAGGGAAGATTTAATGGGCTTTTTTTGTTGGTGGGTGTGTTTGTGCACCGAGGACCCAGGAACTCCTCTGTGGTCCTCCAGTCCGAGGGCGGAGGCAGGGGGCGGGGGTGGGAAGCGGCGAATGGGGAGCAAACTTTAACCACGGCGAGGGGGGGCGAGGGGGCGGAATACCAGCCTCCCGGCGGCTGCTGGCGCAGTGGAGCCGTTCTGCTAGTAGCTCTCCGTGCAGCAGGGTTCCGAGGCTGAGAAGTTAGCCTCGCGGTTTCTTCGCGGGCGGGCAAGTGCTGACCAGGTGCTACCTGCGAGGAGAGGCGGGTAGGTGAACCCGCACAGGCATTTGCGTGATGGACTGACCTGGTGTGCGTGCTCCGGAATCTACTCCAGGAAAAAAAAAAGTGTTTACTGAGAGCTCTGGGGCTGCAACTTCGCGCCGAGCCTGGTACCTCGCCTCAGGCATTTTCTTGCAGCAACCGGGGACTCCTGCCCCTGGGGTCAATCCAACTGGTCTCCCATTTTCAGTTGATTTTTTAAAAATCTGGACATGATTTAGGTCATTTCGACAAATTCTTAATTCACCAGCTCTTTACAGCAAGGTGTTGCTTGACCTCCCAGTCTCGCCCCTTGTCTGCCAAAGCCTTAACCTTCCAAGGTCGCGCATCCGCCTAGTTAATACAGTACCAGTCGTTGTTTTATTAAAGGTGCTGGGAGGGGAGGGGTCAGAATTTCCCTCGTGCTAGCAGAGCAGGGTCGCAGGAGGAGGCCGGTGCGTTTCTTCGGTCATCTACAACCAAGTATTCTTAGAGCAGTCACTCGTTAGCCTTTTGAAGTTATGCTAGAGCAGAAAGCTGCTATTGTTTTCAGCTCTCAACAGGGAAGAGATCAAACTTTGCCTCTTCAATTTGAAAGTTGTTTTGTTTTGTTTTTTTTTAAATAGTGGTGGGGGGGTGTGTGTTGCAATCGGACACACTCTTAACTGTGAGGGTTTGGAGCCATCTCACAGTTTAAACTGCAAACCAAATCACAGATGCCCTAATGCTTGCGCCTGAAACAGGGCCGGGATCGTTATTACAGCCGAGAGCATTTTGTAGCAAGGAATTACAATGCTGGGAATCTTTGGAAAACACTGGCTTGGCTTTGGAAAGTTTCAGTTAGAAACCTTGAGTTAACGTTAAGCTTACTCTTCAAATTTGGATCAGTATGTAATGGAGGAAGAAGTGGAATTCTAAATCTAGGAGGGATACTTTATCTCATCCAGTTAGACTCCCCCACTTGACGGCAGAAGGAAACAATGTTCACATACATGTGTCATGCCTGTTCAGTGCTGTGAACTTCAGTAGCTATTCAATAGATGCTTATCGGTGTTGGGTGGTAGCATAGACTTGTGTGTACCAGTGTTACCTGCATAGTGATTGGTGCTACAGAACACACAAATGCAGTAGGGACACAGAGGAGAGCACTGGCAAAGGCTGGGGTAGTTAAGGGAGGTTTATCAGGGAGCTGGGGTTTGAAGGAGCCTTTAAGGACCTATGGAATTTTAACTGGGTTCATAGAAGGGAGGGGAAAGTACAGCAAGGAAGGAGAACTCCCCTTCAGGGAGGAGCTGAATAACCATGGAAGATGAAATTTTGCATCTTTGATTTGCTGGTATAAACTGGGTGGGGCCGTATTAGAGAATCAGAGAGAAGAGTTTGGCCCTGATGCTATATGTATTCAGTAGTAGGACTTTAGGCTCCTGAGCAGATGAATTACATAAATTCAATTCATTTCTTAAATTTCCTTCTTTAGGAAGGTTGGCTTGCTGAGGGCTTGGAAGGATAAACATGGATGCAGATATCTCTGTGTGAGATGGTAAAGGCCTAATCTGGGAACTGGTGTGGTAGTGAAACAGTGACAGACATTTTAAAGGGAAAAAGAACAAAACTTGATTAACAGGTTGGAATAAAAGATAAAACAAAGGGAATAATTAAAAAGATCCCTCTCTTGACAAATGGTGCGGGGACAACTGGATATCCACATGTAAAAGAATGATGTCAGACATTTTCCTTACAACATGCATAAAAATTAACTCTAAATGGATCATAGATCTAACTACAAGAGTTAAACTATAAAACTCATAGAAGAAAACATAGGAGTAAGGCCTTATGACCTTGGGTTAGGTAACGCCTTCTTAGATATACCGAAAGCACAAGTGGCAAAAGAAAAAATAGATTAATTGGACTTCATAAAAATTTAAAACTTTGTGCTTCAAAGGATACCATCAAAAAAGTGAAAACCCCCACAGAATGGGAGAAAATATTTGGAGATTATATATCTAATAAGAAACTTGTATCCATAAGGTATAAAGAACTCTTGCAACTCAACAATTTTAACCCAATTTTTTAAAAAAAGCAAAGGATTTGAATAGACACTTCTCCAAAGTAGATACGCAAAAGGCAAATAAGCACATGAAAAGATGCTCAACATCATTAGCCATCACTGAAATACAAATAAAAACCAAATGAGGTCCTGGTTTACACCTACAACGATGGCTATGATGAAAAAGATAGTAAGTTTTGGCGAGGCGTGATAAAACTGAAACTCTCATGAACTGCTGGTAGGAATGTAAAATGGTGCAGCCACTTTGAAATACAATTTGGCAGTTCTCAAAATGTTAACCACATAGTTATAATTCTACTCCTAAATATAGATCAAAGATAATTGAGAACATATGTCCACACAAAAACTTGTATGCATGTCATAGCAGCATTATTTGCAATAACCAAAAGGTAGAAGCAACCCAAATGTTCATCAACTGATGAATAGATACACAAAATGTGTTACATTTATACAATGGAATATTATTCAGCTGTAAAAATGTCTTAAATACTGATACCTGTTACAATATGGATGAACTCTGAAAACATTATACTAAGTGGAAGAATCCAGTCACAAAAGATTACATATAGTATGTTTCCATTTATATGAAATGTCTAGAATAGACAAATCCAGAGACAGAAAGTAAATCAGTGGTTACCAGGCCCTGTGTGGAGGGGAGAATAGGAAACGATTGTTTTGGGACTTTGGTGGGGGTAAAATATTCTAAGATTTATTGTGGTGATGGTTGTACAATTCTGTGACTATACTAAAAACCATTAAATTGTGCACTTTAAATGGATGAATAGTGTGATACCTGATTATATTTCAATAAAGCTGTTAAAAAATCAAAAGGAACTCAAAGTTTTAGCCTGTGAGGCAGCAAGAACGGTTCAATTGCTGACAAAGTGGGAGATTAAAGAAGACAGACAGATTGGAGTTAAGTGGAAGTCCTGAATTCAGTTTTGGGCCAAATTGAGTCTAAGATGATGTAGGCTGGATGTTCATGGGGAAATGCTTGCAGAAAGCTGGAAGTGTGGGGAGTGGGCAGTGCAAGCAAGCGATAGGGCTAGAGATAAGGACTTGTGAATTTTGGGGAAGTAGTAATGGTGGAAAAAGTGAGCTCACTGAAGTGGGTGGAGGTCAAGCAGGTAGAGGAAAGCTACAGCCGAATTTGCAAGGAAACCCCAATTAGAAGATGAACAGAGGGAGAGGAACCATCAAAGCAGCCAAAGGATAAGGAGTCAAGAAATGCCAGAGAAAACAAAAAAATGTCGAGGTGGGAGATGAGTAAGAACACTGGACATGACCAAGGGCATCGGAGGTGGGGTGAAGGGCTAGAGAAAGGGTAGGACGAAACAGAGAGTCTGTCTGATTTGGGAGGAAGCTTTGAGAATCCACTCTCAGAACTGAGGTGAGGACAGGAAGCGGATTAGTCTAAGCAGCAGCTGGATCAGATAGCAGGGTCAAGGCAAAAGCCTCATGTGTGTGTTTTAGGATGTGGTTAAAAGGAAATGTTAGAAAGAGGGGGTGGTTTTAGGTGGGGAGCCTAGAGACTGGGTGTTTGCAGTGGAGGTGTGAGGCCTTCCTTTGATGAATTGCAGAGAGAGGCAAGCAAGTGTAAACTGCAGGAGGGAACTTCTGATGGCGGGGCATGCCAAATGAAACTCAAGGGGGAAGCTCCTTATTTATTCATTTAAAAGTACAAGGTAGTAGCAACATGGCTGGACCTAGAGATTTTCATACTAAGTCAGACAGAAAAAGACAAATATCATATATCACTTATATGTGGAATCTAAAAAAAAATGATACAAATGAACTTACTTACAAAACAGAAACAGACTCACAGGCATAGAAAACAAAGTTATAGTTACCAAAGGGGAAAGGGGGTGGGGAGGGATAAATTAGGAGTTGGGATTAACAGATACACATTACTGTATATAAAATAGATAAACAAGGACCTAGTATATAGCACAAGGAACTACATTCACATCTTGTAATAACCTATAATAGAAAAGAATCTGAAAAAGAATAAATATATATGTATGTATAACTGCTGTACACCTGAAACTGACACAATATTGTAAATCTTCAATTAAAAAAAGGTACAAGGTAAAGTCATTGCTGAGAGTGAAGGCTGGGGTGGGGGGGCGGGTCCCACATTAAAAGTGCAGCTGGAAACGGGTTACAGATCAGGCGATGCTTATACGTACTTGTGCCAGGGCTTGTCCTGTGTGTTTTACTTGATTGCATTCAGGCCTCACACACTTAAGCCCTGCCTTCTAGTCCACTCTACTGGCATTTGGATTTCCTCAGACAAGAATGCAGCCCCTCTCCTTACCTTCCTGTCTGGTAAGGAGAGGGGCAGTGCAAATGTCCTGCTCTGGGGGCTGTCATGTGGGGCAGGGGGAGAAGCCCTGGGGTGTTACCTGCCTCCCATGGGAGGGAGGTGCCCACATAAACATGCTTTTTCAGAGGGGGCATATAAAATTGCTTTCTCTGGGTTGTAGGCAAAAAAATTGCTTTCAACAGCACTACCATGGATATGAGTGATCTTTAGGTACAGACAAGGCCCGCTTACAAAAGACATATCCTAGAAAAGGTAGTACCAAGCTTCCTTTCTTAGTGGTGTTGGTGGTATAGTGGTGAGCTTAGCTGGCTTCCAAACTTCCTTTCTTAAGGATATCTTTTCCTATTTTAGTTTATCCATTAATATTCATGTTTTAAAATGACCCCGTGTTTGATTTGTGACAAGGATCACTTGATGCCAGAAGAAATAAAGGCACAGAGAAGTGTAAGGACTGAGGTCGTGGCAGGAGCCTGCAGAAGCTTAAGCTCATTCTGCAGCTCGTCTCCCATCTTTATTCCTCGGCACAGGGAGCCCAGTCTGCACTGAGTACAGAGGATGTGTGTGCAGCTGAGCTCAGGCACAGTTGGGGGGTCCCGGAGATAAAGAAGATGTACCCTGCCCTTGGGTAGTCTGGAATACAGTCCTGAGGACAAGAAAGCTCACAGGGGAGCCCCAGTTTGGGTCACAGGACCACGGGGAGGTTACTGAGGGCAGGTGAAAGGACTGAGGCCCAGAGATGTGAGTGGCTTCCTGAGATCACACAACACAGTGGAAGAACTGAGTCGTGCCTACGTTATTTCTCCAGTGCCGATAGAAAGCAGGACTATTGAAAGATTTTCCCTGACCTGTTACTCATTTGTGGGAGCATCTTTTCCCTTAAAAGAAGAGAAAGTGATAAATCTTTAAGCTACACAATAAATTTACACATAAATTTCTGGAAATGTGATCTGGAAATAGCAATAAAATGAAAACATACATTAATATAAAGGAAAATCACTTTGGATACAGGTCTAATAAAGATTCTGTCTGCATATCAAGAAATGCAAATAAACTCTGGACCCTCCATTTTTAACCCTCTCAGTCCAGTCCCCCTGGATGGAGGGGGTTGTGGCCCAGAGGCTGGAAAAAGGAGTGCTGATGAGGTGGTGGGTTTGCACCACGATCTCTCTGGTGTGCTGGTAGTGGTCTCTGGGTGGCCACGGCGTGTGCCCTGTCTGTGCACCAGGCACTTTCACTCACAGTGTGCTTATGTGACTGTGTCCTGTGGGTCACACTGTCATCACAGCAATACAAGGTCTCACCAAATCTCTCACAACCCTATTTTATGGATGGGGGAGTTGTTGCCCAGAGGGGTTAAGTTATTTGCCCAAGATACTGTTGCTGGAATTGGATCCAGGTAATGTTACTCCAGAGGGCAACCTTTTAACCCTCAGGATAGAGTGCCACCCTGAGCGAATGCAAGTCTTCCTATTATTAGAAAAACAATGTATGTGTCTATGGGTCTGCAGTGATGGTATTAAACAAGAAGCCTCGGTAATTTATTGGCCGCATTTCAGGTTGTTTGTTATTTGCCTCATGGTTAAAATGTCAGACCTACATGAGACGTCTGCTCTCTGTTTTACCCAAGGAGAGAGACAGGTTGACCTCAAGGAGGATAGTATGGATCTATGACCTTTTGTTTCATGGCTAGAGTACTCTTCTCTCCCCCTCACCCTCATCCCAAGCCACCAGGGGGCACACAGAATCAGCTATTTACCTTGTCTCCAATTTTAAGGATATAAGAATGAGTCCGATATCTTTAGGGGTCCAGCTGGGGACACACTAACACAAACATCAGGTCTCTGAATGTCCCCAGTTCTGTTTAAAAGGTCAGCTCACCCATGGGCCTTTTGCTCTTGAGAAACAACACCCTTTTATGTGGGTTCTAGGATCACAGTTTGGTTTCAAGTAGGAACTGTTCTCTTTACCCTGGACCTTCCCCTGCAGAATCACTCAGACCCAGATGGTCCCTTTGGGGACCCTCACTGACCCTTCTCTCCATTCGCTCTCTTCTCTCGTTTTTGCCTTTTCAGAGCTGCTCCCTGAAATCTTTCTCATTTATTATCTTTCTAAGATTCGCCTAGGCGGCCGCTACACAAGACTCTAAAACCTACAGCAGGATCCATACTTGTTTCTTGCTTACTGTATGGTCAGGGCTCAGTTAAGTGAGTCGAATTCACTGGACCTAGTTTAAGCATAAAGGGACTTATTCCAAGGTAGCCAGTGTCTTACAGATTGACAGGAGGGCTGAAAAAACAAAGTCTCAGCTGAGCTATTAGGGTGGACAAGGAAACCACTGCCTCTGCCAGGATCAGAAGGCTGTGGAATTAGAAAGCTGCCTGCCTACTGGGAAGCCACAGTAACACCTGCCCAGTTTCAGAATTATGCCACGTCTACTGTGGTCTGTACCTTGTCTCTTGACAACTGTGTATGTAGGGCTATGACATTAGGACCTCTGTTACAACTATCATAGAAAAAGCAAATGTACCAGAACTCTGCTTACTGGTAGAGACAGCAGAAACACAGTTCCTGCCTCACAATTGTTTCCTTCTGTCTTCCAAATTTGGTATGCTGCATCTGATTGGAATAATCTAAATCATAGATCTGGAACCCTAGCTGCAAGAGAGTCTGGAAAATATAGATTTTTTTTTTTTTTTTTTAACTTTCTGGCCTAGAAAGAGATTGGAGTAGCTACTAAGTGAACCAATTCAAATATTTGCTACATTTGCTGATTATGAGGTTGCTTCACTTTAATTCCTAGTCTACATTCCCAGGTTCTCACTTCTCCTTTAGGGAATTGCCCAGGGATTGATATTCTCTTCCATCTCATTATAAGCACTAATTTTGGTCCAGTCACTCTGGTCCCAGCTACAGTGGAGTTATGTCATTCAACCAATATTTGTTGAGTTCCTACCATGTGCACTCCCTTGACCATTTCCTAATCTCATGATTCCCGAATCCGTCTTCAGCTTTAACTTTGACCTTTCTCTAGAACTCCAGCCCTGAATTATTAACTGCCATCCTTGATATATCCTCAAGAATGTCCCACCAGGGCTTCCCTGGTGGCGCAGTGGTTGAGAGTCCGCCTGCCAATGCAGGGGACACGGGTTCGTGACCCGGTCCGGGAAGATCCCACATGCCGCGGAGCGGCTGGGCCCATGAGCCATGGCCGCTGGGCCTGCGTGTCCGGAGCCTGTGCTCTGCAATGGGAGAGGCCGCGGCAGTGAGAGGCCCGCGTGCCGCAAAAAAAAAAAAAAAGAATGTCCCGCCAGATCTCCAAAATAAATATATCCCCAGGAAACAGCTCCTCTCCCCACTTTTCAAACCAACTCATCTTCCCAAGATTTCTGGTTGGTGATTTTTAAATTGATTCATGTCCAAACTCAACTGAGCTTCCTCCTTCTTTACTCTCCACTTCCATTACTGTAGTTGCATTTCCATGCTGTCATCTAATTCTTACTTCTTTCTCTTCCCACTTCCATTTTCCTGGTTGAAGCCTTCATTATCTTTCAACTCCCTTTTCATGGCCTTTGTGGCAGACTATATTTTCCAGAGATGATCCCAACAATATCTCTCATCCCACAACCTGACTGGCCTTAGTGACTCACTTATAACCAATAGGAGGCAGCAGAAGTGACTTCCAGGGCTAGGTCAATAAAGTTCAAGTGGCTTTCACCTAGACTTCTTGGAGTGCTTGCTTTCCAGATGCTCCCCCTTGGAACATTCCCTCTTGGAACCCAGCATGAGAAGCCCAAGCTACATGAGAATCTGCCTAGAGGTGCTCTGGTCAACAGTCCCAGCTGAAGGAAGCCTTTGGGTCATCCCAGCCCAAGAGCCAACATGTAAGTGAAGAAGCCTGGGGGTGATTCCAGCCCCCAGATGTTTCAGTGATCCTAGCCGAGGTGCCAGACATCATGGAGCAGAGGTGAGCCATCTCTTCTGTGCTCTGTCCAAATTCTTGACCCAGAAAATCCATAAGTACAATGAAATGGCTGTGGTTTTACTCCACTAAGTGTAGGGTGGTTTGTTATACAGCCATAGGTAAACAGCCCTCAAATCCATATTGCACATTGTCTAATGATTACCTTGCTAAAACACCGAGCAGCTTATGTTTTTACCTTGCTCAAAAAACTGAAATGTCTCCCCACTGAATATGGAATTAATTGTATGTTTTCCGGGTTTGCGTCCAAGGTGCCCCATAGTTCTTAATCTTCCTACCTTAAGATTCCACTTTCACTACCACCTTTCATTCCAGTCTTACCTGGCCGGGCCTGAAGCTTTTTTACCTTGACGAACTTTCACAAGCATTGCCCTTTGCCTGGAATTTTCACTTTCTGTATGTATCAAACTCCTACCTATCCTTCTTAAGCCAGCTCAAATCTCACATCCCCTAAGACTATGCTGTCCAACATGGTAGCCAATAGCCACCCATGGCTATTTACATGTAAAGTTAAATTGATTAAAGTGAAACTTCAGTTCCTCGGTCTTGCCACATTTCAGTGCTCAGCAGCCACGTCCTTCTGAACGGCCCTACTCTAAGAAGGCTTCTTAGCCTTACCTTTTCCAATTAATCTCTCCTTCCCCACAGAACCTTAATCTGAAATTTTAGCAATTTTGATCTGAATGACATTTTGAAGGTCATATAATCCAATACCATAAAATTACAGATGTTTCTTGGCTTTCTACTCTTCTAGAGCATTGTTCTGTATATGGTAGGTGGGCTCAAACATTTCTTGAGTTGCAAGGAAGCAGCAATGAACTTATCTGTACTAAGAGGTTTGGATTAAATGACCTCTTAGGACCTTTTCTAGTAAAATATTCAGCAAACAACAAATCACATGTCTTTGACAATATGTAATCTCCCAGGAGAACTGTTTTTTCAAATCACAAATGATTTGGGAGGAGGGTCTCTTGGGAGGGGCATCTAGGTGTAGCCTTCTTTATTTCTCTCCAGCAGCTAACCATTCTAGGGATTTAATTATTTTGGAATGTGTGTGTGTGTTTTGTCTCAAAGGATGCCAATTTTTGCTCAGTCCTCATGAAATCTTAGTCTACATGCCAACTCTACATCCCATCGAACAAGGAGGAATTTCCTTCACACAGTTTTCTCTGACAAAGGAGGACATGGTACCAGCCAGTTACCTGATGGATGAAATTCTATTCAGTTAAAGAAAAGGTTTTTACCAGTCCCCAAGTTATTAAATTCATACAAATAAGACACATAAAACTAAGCTCTAAAATCATATACTATGTAATAGGACTACTTCATTGTGTGTGTGTGTGTGTGTGTGTGGAAGAGGGGGGGAGAGAGAGAAATTTTAAGGTTAATCATCTAAATTTTCACTCATATAATTAAGCCTGATTATTAGGGATGTGGTAGATTCAGTGTGTTCAGGAACACAGCCTTCCACAAGCCCCATAAGAGAGAAGCTTTGACGATTTTATATATGACACTACGTGTTCATGTTAGCAAGTATTGATTGTTATCATCTCCCTTCACTCATTATCACAGAGTAAAACTCCTATTAAACCTGGGGCATTTTTGAGGTTAATATTTACTTAATTTAAACATTCAGTTTTAACAATAAAACCTGGACTCTGTACCAGAAGCAGTTTTTCAGTTACTCAATAACATTACTTTTATCCGACAGTAATAAATGGGAATTTATTTACCTGTTTCTGGAATAGATGATGAAAGTTAGCACATAGCTGCCTGTTGAATACCTCTGGGCCACTCTCCTAACTTAGCTGTCCCTTTAGAATAATTATGACTTCACCATAATGACAATATTTTATGCTTGCTTAGGTAGGATGGGTTTTTAAGATGCAGAAAGCATTAATTTTTCTTGATAGTTTAGAGAGGTGCCCTCAGGTCTTAGCACGATTACGCAGCACTTGAGGGAGATGCCTTTGGGCCTCAGACATCTCAGTGTGGCCCAGGGCAGGGAGGTAGCCCTCCCCCACTCCCATGCCTGCTGAGGGGAGGGCAGCTTTGTCCTTCTGGATCAGGATGGCGCCTGGACTCCCATCCTAGCACCAGGGCAGGGTTTTAATAACTTTCCACATCATTTGCCCTAATGGTGGTATCACGCTTCAGACATCAACAACTAAAGAATACGATGCCTTCAATTTAAGTCTGAAAGGAAGAACTATATGCAATACCTGTGTAGTTTGTTCTCCATAAACCTAATTAACAATTGACAAAAATATATATTGCTCTGTTCTCTTGCCATAACATGAAGAGTTAACATCATTTTCTTCTCAAAGCGGTACAGGGAAACATGAAGTTCTTTAACCTTCTTATTGCGATTACAAGATAGTAAGAAGTCCAGCCCTCTGTGCATGCACACGGGCATAGCTGAGTGACCCTGGGCAAAGCTCTTGACCATTCTGGGCCTCATTTTCTTCACCTGTGTAATAAGGGACAATTTTTTGCTTCTGCTTTTCTTTCCAACACATAGTAATGACACTTATTTTTTTTGGATATGTTAAATGTGAGGGTTTTTAAATAAGCTTAAATTGGGCAAAAAATGCATAACTAAAATTGACCATCTTAATCATTTTAAGTATACAGTTCAGTGGTGTTAAGTAGATTCATTGTTGTGCAACCAATCTTCAGAACGTTTTAATCTTGAAGAACTAAAACTCTATACCCATTAAACAACAACTCCCCATTTCCCCAGCCCTTGGCAACCATCATACTACTTTCTCTTTCTATGAGTTTGCCTACTCTAGTTATCTTATATAAGTGGAATCAAACAATATTTGTCTTTTTGTGACATAATATCCTCAAGTTTCATCCAGGTTGTTGCATGTGTCAGATTTCCTTCCTTTTTTAATCTGAAGCAATGACACTTTTTTTTTTTTTAAAAGTAACCTTGTTCCTGTAGGTAGATAGGATCATAAAATTTTAGAGATAGGCCTTGAAATCCAATCTATTATTTTACTGATGTGGAAGCTGAGGCCCAGAGAAGTTAAGTGACTCATGCAGGGTCACCCAGCAGTTTCGTGTAGGAGTCTGGGCCGGAACTCTGGCTCTCAGGACTTCCAGCCCAAGTACTTTTTCTACCGTAGGGAATGAGGGGCTGCATTTCAGTACATTCTAAAAGAAGGGTTATGGGGTTTAAAATAGCAGTAGGGGGCTTCCCTGGTGGCGCAGCGGTTGAGAGTCCGCTTGCCGATGCAGGGGACACGGGTTCGTGCCCCGGTCCGGTAGGATCCCGCGTGCCGCGGAGCGGCTGAGCCCGTGAGCCATGGCCGCTGAGCCTGCGCGTCCGGAGCCTGTGCTCCGCAACGGGAGAGGCCACAACAGGGAGAGGCCTGCGTACCGCAAAAAATAAAAAAAATAAAATAAAATAGCATTAGGTAGAAGGGAAAATAGCATCAGTTGTGCTGGAAAACAAGGTGTTCACCTGGGAATGTTGGGCAGAGCCAGGGGAAGACATTAGGGTCCGAGGAGGGGGTGGGAGGGGAGTAGGAGTAGGAAGACTGATCTGGGGAGAGGGCAGTGAACTGGGGGGAAGGGAGGAGTGGGGGGAGAGGGAAAGGAGGGAGAGGGGAGGGAAGGAGAAGAGCCAGATGGGAACTCAGTGATGGTCTAAGACCCAGGCTTTGGAATAGGCTAGGGAATCCAACCTGCAAATATCTCTGCCCCAGAGCAGCCAAACCACATTGACTTCAGGCCCACCGCCTCCAATCAGCTAAGTTCAGTGAAAAATCATGGAGTGGTCTATTTTCCCCACAGCCACCTGTCCGTGGATGCTTCAAATACCTGAACATAGGACAAAGGCTTACAGTCTCTTAAACTGAAAATGCTTAGTTAGGGTAAGTTGACTGACACTCTGCCCACTAAACCAATCCCCTCAACAAGTGTAAGTGATTTTATCAGAAACTTTCTTGTTTGGGGCCAGAGAGTGAGCAGAACGGGTGGGTTGCTGGGATTGCTAAAAAGGTGGGTATTAATGCAGGAGAGCGAAGGAAGGGAAAGCCAGGAGTGGGGAGACCTGTGCATCTCTGACTGTACTCGGCCTCAGTTGCCTGCGGTTGTCGTGGGCCTGGGCGTTCGGAGGTAGATCTGCCTTGACCAGAACAATGACTATGGACCCAGAGGTTCACAGGATTTATGAAGATTTTACTTTTTCAACCCAGTTAATTCCTTTCACAAGGAAGCTCTGTCCCAGGTGATTCATAAAGAGCAGACCAGGCAACACGTGTTCCATAATATCTATGTTTCCTAGATACCCAGAACGCATTCATGCACACCCTGGGAACTCTAATTGGATGTTCATTTATTTTGAGAGTCTTTGTTTTCCAAGAACTAATTCTTCAAAGACTAGCAGAAGAGAACAGAAGCCGCCACCTTTACAGTGGACACAATTTTCTTTCTCTCCCATGCCCCAACTCCTAGCTGGCTAGAAAGCTACCAGGCTCATTTCCATATCAAACGAAGAGAAGGCAGGAAAATACTCCCCTGATCAACATAAAAAGACACATTACTGGAGATTGCCTAAGAACTTGTTTTTATGGCCAAAATTAGCAAATTATTCACAGTAATAGGTGAGTTGGATGACAATAGTGTTTAAGAGAACAAAGCCACTCATCAGGACTCCGACCCCAAATCCGCCCCACAGCCGGTCCCCAGCTGCCAGAACATCTCTGCGCACAGACAGCCAAGAGGCTATAAAAAAGAAAAAGAGGCAGCCAGGAAGTCTGCCACTTACCCAGATGCAGCTACCAGAAAATACATTCCAGGGCTCACTCCTGCAGCTGCTTAGAAGGCTCTGTGGGTGGCCACTGTGTTAACGTGGGGGCACACGTGGCTCCTATCTCACTAGGGGTCCCAGGGCAACCAGGGAACTTCAGACGCCCCATATCTGTTTCCTTTCTTGATCTGAAACTCTTTGGAGGTTTTGGAGACTTCCAGTGGAAACCTGAGCTGCCAGCTGCCAAGTAAAAAGTGCTTGATTTCTTGACCTGCGCTTAATCAATACCAATTTAGTAACCCCTTAGAAAAGGTTAACGTCCGCCGGGTTGCAGGGCGGTGAAAACAGGCTTGGCACCTTTCCGTATGAGATCTGTCCCAGAGACAGTTTGTCACCTGGTAAATCAGTGTTGGCCATCTGGGACTCAGCGACCCTTCCTACGAGGTCGTGGTAAAAGATTAAATAGACAAGGCCTCGAAACTACCTGGGAGCTGAGGCTTCCAGACAGCGAGGAAAGTCTTAAGGCAGGACTTGGGATCCAACTGTGGACACCTGGGCTAAGGCTTGCAGAGGCAAGAGCAAGGAGCTCAGCCAAAGGAGCAAATTGGGAATTGAATGCTGCTAATTGCTGATCATTCCCTCTGCTTTAGGCCATCCCTCCCTCAACTCATAACTCACGAGGATCTGTCTGGTATCCTCGCCTCTCAGGGACACATCCTCTGCCAGGTGACAGGAAGCGAATATCATAAAATTCCTCTTACCTTCTTTTAGGACCTCTTGAAGATAATAGCTCAACTCAAAAGAGTGCCCCCAATCACAGGATTCCAGGCCCGGTCTCCGAGGTGTTCAACTCTGGCTGCAGGTGAGAATCATTTAGGGAAATTTTCATGATACTCAGGCCCCACCCGGACACATTAAATCAGAATCTGTGAGGCCCAGGCACTGGAATTTTAAAGAAAGGTTTTATTTCAAAAATAGGTACAGCTTCATAGGACATTGCAAAAACAGTGTAGAGATGCCCCGTGTATCCTTCATCCCATGATTACATAATACATAAAAGCAGAAAACTGACACTGGTACAATGTGTGTGTATAGTTCTATGTCATTTTTTCACACGTCTAGGTTAGCGTGGCCGCCACAACACTCAAGATACACAACTATTTCATCCTTGCAAGCCTCCTTCCTGCTACCCTTTACAGCCACACCTAGCTGCCACCCCTCGCCATCCTCAATGCCGGGGAACCACTGATCTCTTCTTCACCTCTCTAATTTTGTCATTTTGAGAATGTTACATAAATGGAATCATACAGTACTTGACTTTCTGAGATTGACTTTTTTCATTGGACACAATGCCCTTGAGTGGGAGCCGTTCAAGTTGCTGCACACATCAATAGTTTGTTCCTTTTTACTGCTGAGCACTGTTCCATTGTATGGCTATGACACAATTTACCCATTCACTTTTTGATTATTTCCAGTGTTTGATTATTACAAATAAGGCTGCTATAAACATTCATGTACAGGGTTTTGTGGGGATATAAGTTTTCATTTCTTTGGAACACTTTTTTTTTTTTTCCCCAAAACTTCAGGTCATTCCAATAGAAAGCAGGGCTAAGAGCTCTTAGACCAGGGGAAAGTGAAAAAGTAGCTACCACACGTCTCAAACATTTGCTACGTACTCTGTGTGACGCTGTGCTGTGAGGTAGGGGGTCTAGACGAGTAATAAGAGCACAGGTGTTGGAGACAGACTGCCTGGGCTCAAATCCTGGCTCCACCACCTTGTAGCTTGACCTCTCCATGTCTCAGTATCTCATCTATAAAATGGGACAGCAACACCAACATCAGGGTACTGTTGTGAGCATGCAATGAATATTGCTATGGTCTGCATGTTTGTGTACCCCCAGGTTCATATGTTGAAGCCCTAATGCCCAATGTGATTGTATTTGGAGGTGGGATCTTTAGGAGATAATTAGGTTTAGATGAGGTTGTGAGGGTGGAGCCCCATGATGGTCTCTGCTATAAGACGGGACCAGAGAACTTGCTCTCCCCTTCTGTCTCTCTGTCACGTGAGGATGCAGCAAGACAGTATCCTTTTGCAAACCAGGAACACAGCTCTTCCCAGGAACAGAATCGGTCAGCACCTTGATCTTGGACTTGCCCAGCCTACAGAGCTGTGAAAAATGCATTTCTATTGTTTAAGCCACTTAGTCTATAGCAGCCCAAGCTATGACAAATACAATTCAAATATAATTCACGTAGAGGCTTAGTTAGGACACATTAATAGCTCAGTGAATGCTAGCACTTATTGTTATTATAGTGGGAACTGAACTTAGGTCACGTCAGTTCCTGGCTTAAAACTCAAGGACTATTTTAACACCTCCCCTCAGATCCTACACGCAAGCCTTAGTGAACTTTGCAGCGATATCTTGCTGTGGACGTTTTACATGTGCTGCAAGCTGAGGTGAGAGCGGGTGGCTCTTCCTCCTGAGAGCCTTCCCCTGGGGTCTGCCCCTCGCTGAGCTCCACAGCACGCCTGCTTATCTCTCTCTCTTAGGCCACTTGCTGCTGCATCTTGGAACTGCCTCCATCGTCTGTACACTGTGGGCTCCTTGGCGGCTCCTTGGCGTGCGTCCTGCTCACCAGTCTATCTCCAGTGCCTGGCGTGGTGCCGGTCAGTAGGCTCCCATTAAATGTATGTTGAATGAGAGAACAAATGAATGAACCGAGGGTCCAGTTACTGTGTGTGGTGGGAAAGGACTTAGCCCCCAGTTAGCTCCCTCAGGAGGTCCTGCTCTCCTCCTTATTCAGGGTGGTCAAGGTCAGGGAAGCCTGGGCAGAAGGCAGAGCCTCAAGTTAGTTACTGACTCCTGTGCTGAGAGTTTCAGGGCTCTAACGGGTCATAGAGTGAGCCCTCAGAGTAAACATGACAGGCTGGAAGGATGCAGACAAGGGTACCAACACCAGCATCATGAAGACTGTCAGAGCAGGAAAAGCAGAACAAGCCAGGACTTAAAGTTAGAAGAGGCAAGTTCAAGCTATGTGACTTGCAGTAAATCAAATAACCTTTCAATGCCTGAGCTTATCTGTAAAATGAGGAAAATAATTGGTGTTATACCTTAGGCACTGATCCTGGAGCCAGACTGCCTGGGTGTGAATCCAGCTCTGCCACTTAATGCTTTGTGACCTTGGACACTTTACTTAACCTCTCTGTGCCTCATTTTCTCATCTGTACCAGGGGGATAATAATAGTACCTACCTTATAGGGTTATGATGATTAAAACAGTTCATAAATGTGAAGGGCTCAGAACAATGCACAAAATTAATGTTAATTAAAAATTTAAACATACATAAATAAATACAATGAGAATAAAGGATTGCTGTGAGATCAAATGAAAGGAAACCAAAGCCATGTTGCCTGTGATTCTGGCAAGGCTTCCTGAAAAAAGATTTTGTTTTCTATTTTGGTCTACATTCAAAATTCCACACTCTGATAAATATCCGGAAAATAGTGAAGCTGTAGTGGGGAGCCGTTGGACACAATGGAACCGATCTGCTCAGGAGGGACCGGAAGTTGCTACCATCTGATGTCTGTCTTGCGACTGCATGAAAGGAGCTGGGGGTGTAAGTCCAACTCCTAGTGGACAGGTGTTTGAAACCCAGAACCATCCTTATAATTGGCACCCTTGGTGAGTTCTCCACAGACGGGCGAGGATTAAGTCGAGGGGAGACCAAATTACTCTTCCACCTGGAGCTGGTGGCCCCAGCAGGCAAGGCTGAGGCTCAGTGACAGAGACTGGGCAACCAGAGTTAAATTCTTCGCTGTTGTGGTCTACACTCTGCTTTGCAGAGAAATCTCAAGTTTTGGCCCCCAGAGCAGTCAGTCCAACAACTTTCATAGACACTGTCCTATTCACATTGTACTTCCATCTGGTCACAACTGTTTCAAAGAATTAGATGCATATCTTTTATTATCAAAAGAATAATATAATTAATGGAAAGTTTTAGGCTTTGAATTCTGCTGTCAGAAATGAAGTAAAAAGAGCAGTGTCCTGGACACTGCCTTTTCTTTAGAAGTTTTTATTTCAGTCAAAGAAAAGAGAACGCCAGGAAGGAAAGGAGTTTTGAAGTATCTGGTTCTCGTTTTCTGTTAGGAGTTCAGTTTTAGAGTACTGATTTTTATTGATATACAGAGATTTTCAGAACCTAAGTGGAGTGTATAGCCAAAATTAGCAACATAATAAGAAAAGATCTCCCTCTGAAATTTAAATAACGTAAGCATGTATGAGATTATTGTATCTTTGGAAATCTCTCATACTACCAAGAAATTATTAGCCAATGTGATGAAATTGATGTTTCTCCTCGAACTCTCATCTGAACGTGTGACTGACACAGGATGAGCAGTATTCTAATTATTGGTGTTTTGCCTGCCCTGAGACAATGTCGTAAGGTCAGAGGATAATGGTGACATGAACACTGGAACCAGTCTTGAAGAATGAAGTATTTGTCAGTCGTGAGAAGACTGTGCTCAGCCAGCCTGACACAAGCAGTCCTGCCTTCTAGGAAAACATAGCCCCGGGGAAGAGGGTAGTTGATGGAGCTGGTGTACCAGGCCATCTTAACTCCACACACTCTCCCTACAATAGCCCCCCTTTGGAGAGTGTGCCTCAGCTCAGACTCCTGGGCCCTACCCTCGGAGACTCTGATCAGTGAGCTTAGACTAGAGCTTGGGGCTCTGCAAGCACGGTGCTTGGCCTGCCACGGTTGTGATGAGGGTGGGTCTCGCCAGCACCTTGAGAAACGTGCTCACTGCTCCTCTGACCCACTGGCTTCATCCTCCCCAGTCGTCTTAACTTCACCTTCTCAGAGTCTGCACAGTAGGTTTTCCTACTGACAATAAATTGGTATCCTGTTTGATAAACCTGTCTTCTACAAAATTAGGTGGACAGAGGTTTCACCGTGTCTAAAAGGCTAGGAGTTCAGCAGAGGTGCACTAGGGTGTGTGGCGCTGGGGGGCTGGGGCAGGAGGAGCTGGGCCCTCCCTCTGTGCCTCATGGACTTCTGTGATTCCACAGGAAGGAAGTCAAGGGCTCTTGACTTAAAACATTCTGCAAATTATTGGGTTATATTTATCAATCCTCCAGAGCCAGACCATCCCTTGATAAAGTGATTCAACTGAGCTGAGCTTGCAAAGATGAGGCTGTACCCCTTGATAAGTGGTGACCCCACAAAGCTGCAGGCCCCCATGAGGCTTGGTCTAAGTCATCTAGCTTTTCTCTCACAAAATTAATCCACCGTCTACTCTCACAGAGCCCCTCTTTCTGTATTTGTTGCAAATTCAAATGAAAATATAAAAATAAACGTCATTATCCATCATTTCATCCTCCTAGCATGTCTCTAGTCATCTTCATATCTATCACCTCCTGCGTTCCCATATATAATACATTGTTGAAACTATAATGTCCATCACATATACTTATCCTGCCAGTCTTGCTTAATATTTTACCATGTTTTCCCATCTTTCTCCATAATTAACACCATTTTAATTTTTAATAGTTGTGTAATAGTCCATTTTAATGATGTGTCATAAGTTTTAAATGACCTTAATAAAGAAGTTTATAAGACCTTTCCTCTGGATGACTGATGGAGCATCCATCCCAAAAGCTTTTAACAGGAAACAGAACAGTTTAAAACAAGATTGGACAATGTTAAAAAGATTACACAGAAAAGCATTTTGCATTAGAGAATGAATTATTATTAGATTTTTTCAAGCATAAATAATACAAATTTCTAGTGAAGAAAAAAGAGCCAGTTACTTTCTTTCCTTAAACAATTCTTTCCTAAGAACAATTATTAAATGTTCAATTCAGGGCTTCCCTGCTGGCACAGTGGTTGAGAGTCCGCCTGCCAATGCAGGGGACACGGGTTCGTGCCCCGGTCCGGGAAGATCCCACATGCCGTGGAGCGGCTGGGCCCGTGAGCCATGGCCGCTGAGTCTGCACGTCCGGAGCCTGTGCTCCGCAATGGGAGAGGCCACAACAGTGAGAGGCCTGCTTACCACACACACAAAAAAATGTTCAATTCAGAAAGACAACCATTGACAACCGTCTAGGATATGTCTTTCTAATAATTTTCGTGGCTACAGAGACCTATTTTAAAATAGAAAATAGTGTCGTTTTGCACTTTTTAAAAGTCAGGCTTCTTTTTCCATCTTTTTGAGCCATTTTAAAGACTATACTATATTATCCCATGGTATGGCTACACTATAATACACCTAATTAACACCTTAATATTGAATATTTAAATTGTTTCTAGTTCTTTTGTTATTATATACAATGCTGGGGAAAACAACATTTTGCACGTATCTCAGACCATTCTCTCAGGATACATGCCTATGAGGAGTGAGGGTAAGCTGTCTTAAGGCTTTTGACATATACACTCAGGTTGCAGGCCAGGAAGTCCATGCTAATTTTTACTCCAACCAACAGAGCTTGAGAGTGCACATTGCCCAGTATTCTCACTAACACTGAGCACTTTAATCAAGGAAAAAAATTGCCATTCTGAAAGTAAAAATAGTGTTTTATTTGTAATCTGTTTTATTAGTAGAGTTTGCCCTCTTTTCCATAGGTATCAATTTGTATTCTTTTTTGTGAACTGCCTGTGCATGGCCGGTTTTCTTCATTTCTTTTTTGGGGTGTTTTTTGTTAATAGTTTGTGGGAGTTCATTATGGATCTTGAAAGCAAGACTACAACGTCTTAATTTCCATTGTATTCCTAGTGCATCATAACAGTCAATACATATTCAATGAAAAAGTAGTAAGAATATTAGCCTTTATCATATATGCAACAGATGTTACTTCTAGCTTATATTTGAATGTTAATATTAAAAATATTTTTATTGAAAATTACACACAACATAAAAATATTACCATTTTAACTACTTTTTAGAGTTTAGTGGCATTAAGTATATTCATATTGTTGTGCAATCATCATCCATCTCCAGAACTTTTTCATCTTCCCAAACTGACACTCTGTGCACATTAAACAATAACTCCCCATTCTACCAGTGCAATTTAATTTATTGTATGGTGTCTTCGACGTGGAGAGCCTTTAAATTTTTATGTAGTCAAATGCATTATTCTTTTTCCTTTAAGTTGCCTTTGATAATACGTTTAGAAAGGTCCCCCTTCCTAAAAACTATGGAAGCATTTGTATATATTTTCTCTTAGATTTTATAGTTTCTTTTTTTTTTCTTTCCTTCTTTTTCTACACTGAACTCTTTCTTTAATCTACCTAGAATTCTTTTTAAATAAAACACTAGTCAATAACTGTCGGGAGATAATTCTCCATGTGTCTCTTGTGTGGCTGCACGTCTTCTGAGCAGAGGCACTGACTGCCTTTGTTCTAAATTATGTTTTCAAGGATGTTTGCATACTGATCAGCCTGGGAAAATATGGACAGTGTCCCCTTAGGAGCAGAGAGTAGGTTGATAGGTTGTCCAATGTAATAAAGATAATGCCTCATTCAGGTCAGAGGTTAGGCAGGCTTACTGCCCATTACAAAAGAATAGAGTTCCTTAAGTTTGGGGTTCCTCTCTGTAATACACCCCACTGTATGTTCAAGTATCATCTGGCCCTCTTTGCATCGCCCTGTGGGAACTGGGGCTCAGGGAAGCAGTGCCAATGCTGATCCTCTGGCTCTTGCTACTGCACTTTGTCTCTGACCCAGGAGTCTTGTGTCTTTTGCCAACATCCATGAAACTATGGCAGGCTAACTTGTTAGTGTGCAAGTGAGTAAAAGTGTGAGAGCTTCACAGTTCTCGACAAAAACGGAAATTTCTTTTTTCCAAAAGTTTAATTAATTTTCCCAGCACCATTAATTGAATCATTTCTCCACTGATTTGAAATTTCAGCTTTGTCATTAAGAAATACTTACATATAGTTGTGTTTATTTCATGTTTTTCTTGTCTGCTGCACTTTTTAAATTTGTCCAATCTGGTGCCAGTAAAATTCTGTTATTTTTTGGAAATTTGACAGCATATTTTAAAATCCTCCTTTCTTCTTTATTTTCCTATTTCTTGCTTTCTTCTTTTTTTCCCTCCCTGTCACCTTCAGGTTTTTTTTTTGTTTGTTTTTTATCGTTTTGTCCCAGATGAATGGTATCTATTTTTGTTCACCAGTCTATCTGGCACACAGCAAATATTTAATACATATCTTTTGAATGCTATTAATGAAACTGAGAACTATTTGTCAACTATTTCATCCTTTTTGAATGTTTTAAATTATGTTAATTATAGCAATTAAACTGGAAATAATTTAATTTTTGCATGCACTTCTAATTTGTTAACTAATTTTTTTAAACTGGTCCTTTAAGTGTTAAGAATTTAACTGTTACTGATTATACAATTTAGGAAAAGAATTTATCTTCTTAGAAAATGTCTAATGAAAACATAAAGAGTTTTGCACTTCTTTTGAATTTCAGAGTTTCCTGGATATTTGGAGAATTCTGAAATTAATGACATTTCCTGACAATTCTAAGGAAACTTATGTCAATATTTATTTATTTATTACCTTTTAATGGGCTTTATTATTTCATCATTCCCAGCTTTTCATTAGAATAAAATTTTGCTTTTGTCTCTGCTAGGAATGTCACAGTTCACTATCTCAGGAGAGATTTCTTAGAAAGAAAAATGATGTCAGAGCATTTATTTATGGGAGAGTATTAAGGAAGCAGCATAAATATGTGGGCTTAGTCCATGACAAGAACTGCTACTTGGGTGTCATGGAGATTATTCCTAGAGTTACTCCTTTTTCCATGGGCTACCCTGCTGGTCGCTGCTGGGGCCATAGCCACCGCTGGTGATCTGCCCAGCAGCTGTGGAGGTGAGCTGGGCAGCCATGGCAGTGGGGGTCTAAGTCTAAGCAACCTCTGGATGCTTCCCTCACCCATAGACAGGGATCCTAACTTTGTTAACCTAAAGACATTTAAAATGGCAACTAGTCCCAAATTTCCTGTTGTTCACCACTCCCATATCCCCTGTTGATTTGATGCTATTCAAAGAAAAATAAAAGTATAATACTCTCTAGAGAAACAGATGAATTTTTCAGCACTTGTAAAATCCATGAATGTCCTCATTCTTCTCTTGTATTCATGGGGAGCTACATTTCTACATTCTGGAAAAACTGGCGAATTGGTGTCAGTGTTTATATTGACTTTAGTACTTGTAAGTGACTTATAAGAAATAAAGGTATTGAAATTTTGGAGGTAGGGGCTGGAATTAAATAATAAAATCTGCCTTCCAGTTATGAGATCAACCTAGTTTTCAGATGCAGTGTTAATGCTCCTCTTTCTATAAAGTAAATCTCCATTAAAACATTTTTTTTTGCCTACTTGTTTAGTCCCAATAATTTAGAAAAGCACTCTGTAATGTGTAAGGATAATGCATATAATTTCTGGATGATCACAGTTTAGTGAGGGCCTTATGATGTCTGTGTGAAACCAGTGACTGGAAAACAAAAATGATACAATGAAAAGCCAGAGGCTTTGCTAAGGATCTCTAGGAAGAACATGCAATTGCTTCTACCACTCGTCCTTAATGCTTTTCCATTGAAAGTGGAGGCCAAGTTCGTTCTCCCCCACATTTAATTGTCAAACTCATCCGCATCATTTAGACATGTTTTTTAGTTGGTGGAGGTCTTTATGGCATTTCTCTCACTCTTTATACAGTGAAGAAGTTATGGGGTTATACAAGCTCTCAGAGTACAGGAGTCTTTTGTATCTTTTTCACCTCAGGATCTCCAGCTCTTGGCACAATGCCAGGCCCATAGTAGGTGCTCATTAAAAATGTATTGACTGGGGCTTCCCTGGTGGTGCAGTGGTTGAAAGTCCGCCTGCCGATGCAGGGGACACGGGTTCGTGCCCCGGTCCGGGAAGATCCCACATGCCGCGGAGCGGCTAGGCCCGTGAGCCATGGCCACTGAGCCTGTGTGTCCGGAGCCTGTGCTCCGCAACGGGAGAGGCCACAACAGTGAGAGGCCCGCGTACCGAAAAAAAAAAAAAAAGTATTGACTGAATGGTGATCTGGCGTTACAGACTACAGAAAGTACCCTCTAGGTAAGAACTATAATTTATCTAGGGCATTTCACAAATCATGGTAACTGGGGAATTAGAAATGGTATTTTGTTAATCTGGGTGACTAGCTGGATAAGTGAACTTATTCTAGATGACTGAGCTAACTTGTTCCAGGTAGAATTATTCATTATTCCTTTCTCCATCACCTACCCCTGGCTAACTCTTTAGAAGCCATACATCACTAGTAGTCCTGCAAAGAGGCAAACTGGAAGCTAAGCAAAAGAGATTTACTAAATAAAATGAATGTTGCGTATGCTTTGGGCATCTAAAAAGGTGTGTCTCCTAATTTAATAAGAATTTATATTTTATTGTTGCAATTTATTTGAGACAAACACTCTAGGATCTATAACAGGCCTGTGGACAAAATAAAGCTTTGTCAAATGACAGTGCCTGTTGCTCAGCCAGGAATCATGGAAATTTGCAAAAAGAGTTGTGTTTGTGGCCAATCAGGGGAGACGCTTTATAAACAAACTTTCTCTCCCATAATTGAGAGTTGCTGTTTAGTGGGAAAAAAATGCCAATTTTACAAAATATATTAGGCAGGAAAGAAAATCTCTTAGGTCATGTCCTGAAAATAACTTGACATGAACATTGTTCCCATTCCCTGTGGTCTGGAGCTGGGCTCTGTAATTTACCCGACATGATGGAGGATTCTATGCCATTTTAACTAATGATGTAAGTTGGAGGGTATTCACCCCTTTGTTCATTATGACAAAGTATTTACTGCCTATGAGTACTAACTTCTAATAAATGTTTAGTTTGCTTCTTTTTGCAATGCTGTGCATACTTGCCTTAAAGTGTTGTCAATGAGTGTTAAACACAATAACCAGGCAGCTCTTTTTGAAAGACCCCAAATAAAATCCCATATAAGGACCCAATCCTAGATAAAGATACTGATACAAAATACATTTTGCTGGTAGTTAGTCATCTAATTTGGCAGAGAGGAATTTGTTTTTGAACAAATTCCTTAAAAGATACAATGACAATAAGCTAGTTGATTAGATTTTTCCCCTTTAACTTTTCATAATGTTTCCAGGCTTTGCTACTTGGCAAAGACAATTTGGGACAGATTTCTTTATTTTCTCCTCTGGCCTAAAACAAAAAACCCCCACTTTCCAAACTGTTACCACCGAAGAGTTTATTAAATGGCTGAAAAAGACAGCTGGTCCCACCATCTGTTAAAATTTTTCAGGGGCCAAATAAAACAGGTTACACCTTTAGCCATGCCAAGTCTTGCAATACCCCCTTCCTCTCACAGCCTGGGGAGGGCTAATCTGAATTTCACGCTCTGATTTTGCTATTGCTAATGCCTGAGCTGCTTATGTGTGCTTCTCAGCGTTGCTTCTATTACCTCTCTTTTTTAGTTACCAAGCTATTCTCACATTTCAACCAAGCTTATTTGTAACCATTACCCTACACCTCTATAGTCTCTATAGTTACACCCAACAACTAGAAGAGAATCCACAGACACCTAATTTCTGACTTTTCAAGCAAAAGGGGAGAGCCAAAAGTATGTTTCTGTTGTTTTGCAACCATTTATAGCATTTCTATAAATGCTAATGGAGGTAATTCAGATTTTGGAACAAAGGCTTAGCTCACCACACACTGCAGGTGTGAGAGGGCTGAAACAAAAGAGATGCTAACCCTAATGGTATTTCTTGTCATTAACGATTCTTTGATGTTCACACTGGAGCCTCCCTTTTATCTTTTAGTTTTTCAGCCATCTTTGTTAACGCGCAGCTCAATTGAATCTTTTTTTTTTCCCTGGCCTTTAAAGACATCTGCAAAATGTTTATGCCAAGTTAGTTTCCACTGCATCTTTTAGTACCAAGGCAAAGTAAGATGAGATAAAGCTTGTGAGGTTATTATTAAAACATCAGTAAGTTTCTATCATTAAGCTGAAGGGGAAGATCAATAAAAAGGGAGCACTTAATGTTACTTTAATAAGGATGAGTTTCCTGTAACAGGACTTGGGATTAACTTTAGTATTACTGAAGCTGGCTTTACAATAAGGATGTTGCTGTGATGAGAGGAGCTTGACTTGCCTTTACCCAATTAAACACTTTGCAAATACTTTGAATGTACTTGATCTATTATTTCCTGTTTTATTGAAAGCTTTCATGATACGGCATATTTCTAGGATATTTGACTATGGCTTTTCCTTCCTTGTAGATCAGTCCCTGGCAGGCTGCCAAAGACCTTCTAAGGCAGGTTTGCCTCTGTCTGTCCTTCTGTCCATTTAGGATTGAGGGAGGAAGGAGGTGCAATGACAGGGAGTAGAAGTGCAGCTTCAAGAAAAGTTTAACTCGCTTTGACGACAGCAAAGAGTAGGGAACAGTCAATGCTACATAATATACCCATAATATACTGTCCTAAGCTATTCAGCAGCAGGATCTGCAGCTAGACAGTGGGTGCTAAGTAGAATCATATGTTTCATGCCAAGATTGTTTGACTGATCTTACTATTCATTTGTATATTTTGCATTGTTTTCAATAAAGCAGAAATGTTTATTAATTGCTTCTTAATTAATACAGCTTTCCCTTTAACTGCTGGAGGGGACAAAATGTTTAACTAGTTAACTGTTCAACCAGTATAAGTGCTGATCTGGACAGTTAATTTGTTTCCACTTGAGGACTCATTTTTGGCAAGTATTAATTTGCAGCCAGGTTAATACTACCGTTCATAGCTACAATAAATGTGGCAACTCCCTCAGCCTTTATATATAGTTCAGCCCCAAATGTCAAATGCTAGGGAGCAGATAATAAGAAAAGATAAAATACAAATTAATGTTAACAATGTATCTGTTTTATGATTTTCCTCTCATATTATTTAATAATTCTTAGCATTTATATGATGCTTTTCATCTTCAAAGCACTTTACAAATGTTAGCTAATTAATCACGAGGTAATGAGGCCTGGATAATAATGCTGCAGTAAATTTTCTCTAGCTCAGATTATAAAGTAGAAATGGAGATGTATGTATTCATACATTAAAAAAATAACATTAGGTGGTCTTAGAGATTTTTTTGAGTTCAATACTCAGGCAATTTATCTTCTATGTATAACTTACGTCTCTCTGTAAAAAATCTTGGGCAATTCAGATGCTCATGAATTGTAAGGATTTTCCCACCTGGCAGGCGGTTGGCAAACTTTCTTTCATCTTAGCCTTGTCTGTCCTTATTCCTTGTTATTTTTACCTTGATCTCTCTCCTCTTACCCAATAACAGAGAAAGGTCTAAAGGGAAGGACATTCACTATTAGGAATTAGGGATAGACACCCATCTTGGTTTTCCCCCAATTTTTCATGTTCTTTTCCCAAATGTTTCCCATGTAGTTTTCAGTTTGTGGACTACATGGTAAAACACTTGTGCTGTTTTACAGTGTTTTGTATAATGGCACTAGTGCAGGTATATTTCATCACTTTAGAATGGGTGTATATTTGTGCTGTGGACAGTCTGACTTTGTATAAGACCTAAATTATATAGCTTTTCAAAAGGAAAGCATACTTTATTCAATATAAAATATTACTGATATAAAATGGATTCCAGTAAGGAAAACTGTTACTAATAAAAGCACTGTAGTTCATAGCTGACTTACATTACAAACTAATAAACACACCGCTTTATAAGAATAGAGAATGAATTGCTGCACTCAGGCTCTGAGAACAGGTCTTATTTTCCTGAACCCTTAATTTGGAAAAGCCACTAAAGTTAATAAGGCTCTTCTTATTCATGAATAAGACCTTGACAATTCAGAGGGAATTTTATTTGAACTACAGAAAGTCCTACGTACTGTAAGTCAGGGAAAGTTAATTTAGCAAGCAGTTATCCTATATGTTAAAGGATTTCCCCTCTTCTTCCTGTGAGTTATGGTATGGAGCTATGTCTATACAGCCCACACAAACGACTGATAAATGGAGGTTTCAGTCTGGACACTGTCCTCCTGAGACTTGGAGAACATGCTGATGCTATTTGGAAAAAGCCCAGTGATGACTGGTGTGCCACAGACAATGTCCAGATGACGATAGAACTTTTTCACTTTTCAGTCTATTTCTGAAGTCCTGAAATCTAGCATCAGCCTGCATGCCTTCACAATAATAATAGATCACCAAAGAGAAGAATCAATTGCTTAGATACATTAAATCTGGTTCTATAAATGTCTTAGTGATACGGCCTCTTTACCAAAGTAGTACCTGCTGACAGAGTGCACATAAAATGTACCATCATCGTAGGACTGGTTTCCCCCAAAGAAATGAATTATACACTTAACTTGCCATGACATAACTTGGTCAACTGGAGCTTACAATACGATGATCAGGGAGAAGTGTTTCTATTATAAGTCATGACCTTGTCTCCAGCCTTTTATCCCTAAGGATACCCTTAGTGTGGTGTGTCATTACGATGGCTTCAGTCTTCAGATGGGGGTGGAGAGGTCAGGAAGGCCAAGAAACAAAATCGAGATTAATTTTTAACGTCAGTGACACCTACTTCCCTCCCACTTCCTATTTGCAGGGGAAAAGAAGTGAATCCCAGTGAAAATGGGAACTGAACCAAGTGCTTTCATACTATTCCAATTAAATCTCTCAAACATTTCTTCACTAACTGATATTGCTTCTGTTGAGATGATCATCGCTACATATAACAAGAAACTAACCTGATCCAAGATGCATACATTTGTCTGCAGTTAGTTATTAAGGATATACTGCCAGAAATATACTGCTGAGGCCTTAGAGAACTTCGGATTCTTGCAGTGTTTAATGAGAATTGTTTCCTGTTATATCTAGCTTGTATGTATAAATATTGGGGAAGAGATGTGAATTTGCTAATAATTTTTAAAAAGTTGCTAAGTCACCCAGACAGATTACACATATACAAACTAAAGATGTTTAGTTATAGAAGTAAGTAACTGGAAAGACCTAGTCTACTGAATAGATGCTTCAGTGGTTTGATGGTTGTTGATGGCAGGATTCAAGAACACATCCAAATCTGGGAGTGAATGTAGGATGCTAGATTTCAGGACATAAAGTCTTGGGATTTCATGCTGGTTCAGGAAAAGTCAAGGAAGCTACTGATTGAGGGTCCTTGGAAACCCAGGCATCGGCCCCATGGAGAAGACCAGTGCCCTCACAGGACAGAGCAGGAAACTACAGTTCTGAAGGGATTCTTTCCCGGCTCCTTCCCTCTCTGGCCCCTTCGATCATGTTTCCTCCCCTTTTCTGAAGTTGCTTGGTGAGCCTTTAAGCATCCCATACTGTCCTCCTTCTTCCCATAGTCAACGATCAATAAGGCTCATATTCTATAGTCCAATTTATATATTAGAGTATTAATCACGCAACTTTAAAAAAAAGGGCAACAGAACCATTTTACTAAGTTTTTGGTCCAAGAATTTTTCACTAGGCTAAACCTATTTGATGTCCCCCCAGAATGGTTGGAAAGTGGTTAGAAAAAAGTTTCCCCTCCATTTCTCTGAGTAACAGTCTAGAGCAGGGGT
>NW_021703772.1:61558674-61781594 GCF_005190385.1 Monodon monoceros
TATGTCAACCACTAGCCTTGAGAAATGCCATTTCCCTGCATGGCCACGGTTGGGAATAATTCTGCATATCAGTAGTTAAGAAAGTCCATATTATTTATTTTGCTACCTGGATATTAAATACCAAATAGCTGAGGCAAAAGGCTGATGAATTTTAGTCTTTGTTTTTTCAGTCTGAATGTTCTGTGAATGAAAGCAGAAGTGACTGTTAACCAAATATTGTGTGACATAGGAACAGCATGCTATTTCTAACGAAAGCCTTTTGAAAATAAAGACAATGTGAATTTAGAGTTACACTTGTACAACGGTTGGATATTTGCCTGGGTTTTTTAGTTCAGGTTCTAACAGTCAGAACTACTGCCAATAGCTGTCTTTGCACAACATGCCCCAGACTTTTTACTGCCCGTCAGTCTCCAAAAAACTTGTTTTTCCTGGTTCCTTGTTTCAGCACCAACACTCAGAAGTTAGCTCATCTGAGAAACTAATCACAGCAGAAGTGTAGATTGTGACAATAGTTTAATGCACTCTTCTTTGGGATAAAAGATGGCTTAGGTGGTCTCCAAACAGAAGGCTCACCATCATTTTCCCCATTGCTTTGTTAATTTTCACCAAGAAATCAGGAATTTCTCTGCAAATCCCTGCGGAGGCTATTCCACACTGCCTCAAGACCTCCAGTAGTTTCATATTTCATAAGCTAGTAGTTGTCTGAAGGCTTCCAGTTTTTCCCCAACTCTGCCCCATTGAGCCCCACTGAACATTTCCACACCTTGGCTTCCTATGAAAATGCTACTAATGATGATCATAACATCTATCTAACAGGTTACTGTGAAGATTAAATGGAGTGTTAGGGGTAAAGCACAGGACTTGGCACATAATGGGTACTCAATACATGCCAGTTATATTATTCTCAGATGAAAATTATATGAAAGCATGAGCATATTTTATATTAAGCTGAGCTTTAGTTATCCGGCCCCAGGGAGATGGTCATTTAACTATCAGTTAACGGGCAGGGAAACGCAGGTTGCTTGGCTCCTGGGAAGAGCGCGGTGTAGGACCCTGACACACCTAGATTTGCAGAGAGTTCCTTCCTCCTAGCTCTCTGACCAGGGTCAGGTAAATGTAACCTTTCTGAGCTTTACGTTTATGCTTGTCACCTGCTTAACACAGCTGGTGTGAAGATTAGATAGGAGAATGCCAGTGAAGTTGCCTTAAATAGATGCATTAGATATTTAAATTTCAATAATGGCTTTAGATGTCCTCAGATTATATCTGTAAATATCTTTTGAGTTCTTGCAAGGCACTATGTCTGGTATCAACATCTTACATTTTGGGAGAACTAAAGAAATATTTTTGGAAAGAAGAACATCTCTTTTCTAAGTAGGTTATTTGCTGTGTGTATGAATGAGGCAGGTCCTAGATAGTACGACATCACTGGGAAGGCTGACAGTTTGGTACAGAAAGTACCAGAAAGCAGAATAAACTGACTTAGATTCTTGTCTCTACTGTTACTGACTCACTGTGTAACCCCTGAGCAAGTCCCTGGACCTCTGCTCTGTCATCTGTAAAAAGAGTAGATTGGCCTAGGGATTTTCTAAGTCTTCTTACTGTTCCAAAATAGAACCTTTGTATATATAGGGCAGTGACATGTCATTTTTATGTCCATAGACCGGCAAGTGACATCCAACCATCCAATGTTGTCAAGGGAATGTTAATTAATAGAAATATTTTCTGTTTTTAACACTGTAGGGTGAGTGGCAGTCAAACTTCTATTGTTTTATTTTTGTTCCCCCCCTTTTGTTTTGAACTATACGTGGCCCAGTAAAACCACAAGCGTGTGTGAATGAAGAAGACATTCCTGTGTGACTCGAAAGACTAGCATTCTTGGCTTCCCTGGTGGTGCAGTGGTTAAGAATCTGCCTGCCAATGCAGGGGACACGGGTTCAAGCCCTGGTCCGGGAAAATCCCACATGCCGCGGCGGAGCAACTAAGCCTGTGAGCCACAACTACTGAGCCTGCGCTCTAGCGCCCGAGAGCCACAACTACTGAAAACAGCATGCCTAGAGCCCGTGCTCCACAACAAGAGAAGCCACTTCAATGAGAAACCTGCGCACTGCAACTAAGAGTAGCCCCCGCTCACTACAACTAAAGAAAAGCCTGCATGCAGCAACAAAGACCCAACGCAGCCAAAAAAAAAAAAGACTAGCGTTCTTTGCTGCCATTGATCAAGGGGCTGGTTTGGAGGACAGTAAACATCAGAGGTTTACATAAGTGGGAAGCATTATGCAAGTAAATAAATTAAGCATAGGCTCTCCCCATGTATGGTTCATGTATGTCATGTGTAAATGCACAAAATCCTTCTCTATCTTTAACATAATTTGAGTACACTGAAAACCTGATTTGGCTGGGCACTTCAGTAAAAACAGCCAAACTGGTGTTTACACATAGACACAGTCTGAACTGATGACCAGGTCAGTCATTCAATCATTTAGCCTGATCAATAACTAGTCTGACTTTATTGAGAGGTCCTCAATGGATCAAATGATTCTAACCACTCGGTATGATTAGACACATTTCTATGAGCGAGACATGGATACAAATAAGAAAATATTTAAGAGGAAATATCTCAACATCCCTTTACATTTTCTACTTCACACAAATTTGACTTAGGATGAAGACTAATGTAATTTAATAATAGCTATATAGAAAAGGGGCACCATATGTAATTTAAAAAAGAAGAAATCCCCAAACATTTATTTTAGGAAATAGTCTCTGAACTTTGAAATGTATATCTAAAATGATATCTATGATATAACAGTCTGTCTCTTGAAGGTTATGTTAACTGTCATCAGGGAGCTGGCAATACATACCTTATGAAATCCCACAAAGCAACATTAGCAGTGTGAAAATACAACACACACAGCCCTGAACAAACTACCTTTCAATGATGGCTTTAATGTCCAGTGCAGTCCAGTTATTACAATGATTTTTTACTTTTGAACCTCACCTAATTCATTAACATAAAAGTTTAATCTCTCCTGTCTTCAGTCTAAACCTCGATCCTAATCCTTCTCTTCAGCCTCTGATTGTTTCCATCCTAAAAATCTGGACAATACTACAATCTCCTTGAATTACCTCTCCACCTTTTTCCTTCTTTTTCCTACTAAGTTTCTGGAGAAGTAGTCTGCAACCACAGGAAACTAAAGTGACTGTCCCAAACATCCAGTTAATAAATTATAGGGCAGTTCCATTTCTTCTGCATGGGGTCATCTTTAATTTATCCCTCCCCATCCCTTCCTTTCCCACCCCCTACCACCCAATATGTAAATGATAGTTTTGCAAGAGGTATTGGTTTCATACCCTTTTCTATTACTCTTACTCAGGTCTTCATTGTCTTTTGCTGAACTACCATGTAAGTCTTCCAGCTGATCTCCTTGCCTCTCACTTCTCCTCTTCACTCTACTGCCAACAAGCTTTTGCCAAATCCTAGCTCTGTTCATGGCATTCCTCTGAAGAAAGTCCCCATTGGTTTCTTTTTGCCCAGGAGAGTACAGACTCCCTAGCACAGCATTCAAAGTCCTCCATAATCAATGTCTCCAGTTTTGCCTTTTATATATATTCTATGCTCTAATCAAGCCAGAACAGGACCTGAATTTTCCTGCTGCTTCAGATTGATGGAGCTCTTCTGGGACACTTTTGGTTGTTCAAGTTGCATAAGGGTGCTTGGGATGGGGAGGGAGGAGGTATTTTTTTCTAGTTCACACTAGGGGCTAGTAGCATCCCTTGAGTCTCACTTTATGGGATGCCAGTCTGTCCTACCTCTGCCCGTCTCTGCTGTATCCACCATTCAAGATTCAGGATGAATACTGATTCCTTCCTGAAGCATTCCTTTATGGTCCCTGCTCTGACCTTACTTACTCTGCCATTTCCTAGTAAATATTTATGCATATGTCACAACTTCCTTCCTATATTGTAAGCTCCTAGATCAGCGCAATGATAGCGTCTTAAAACGGTAATATCTGTCGGTTAGTCATGAGGTGTAGAACAAATCATTTATTTTTAATAATAGTTCAAATGTTGAACTGTACACTTTAAAAGGGTGAATTGTACAGTATGTGAATTACATCTCAATAAAGCTGCTATAAAAATAAAAGTTCAAATACTAATATTTATAAATGATTTAAAATCATTTAAATAATTTTAAGCAGGACAGGTTACAACATAGCAGATGAAGCATGCACATATTTTTATCTCCTATTTCTTGAGACCTCATTTAAATGGCAGTAAAGAAGAACAAAAAAGAATAAACTCAAAGTAATGATGAGAATGGAAGAGGGAATTATCAAGGGAAAAGATTTTAACATATTTCTGGAAGATGAAAAGTGGATAGAAGAAGGTATCTGCTTCCAGTCATAAAGGACTAAGTGATTCAAACTGCCTTTCTTTTGAGGCCAAATAGTAAGTTAGGACAAAATTTAAAATAAACCTGGTAAGTCAGACAAAAGAAGACAAATACTGAAATATATCACTTATATATGGAATCTAAAAAATACAACAAACTAGTGAATACAACAAAAACAGAAGCAGACTCACAGACATAGAAAACAAACTAGTGGTTACCAGTGGGGAGAGGGAAGGGGCAATATAGGGATGGGGGAGTGGGAGGTACAAACTATTGGTTGTAAGATAGGCTCACGGATATATTGTACAACACAGGGAATATAGCCAATATTTTGTAATAACTGTAAATGGAATGTAACCTTTAAAAATTGTATAAGATTATTTTAAAAAATCAAAAAACTTAATAAAATTAAAAATAAATAAATAAAATATACCTGACTGAAGGCACTCGAAAGCTAGCATGAGAGTGAATATATACTGAACCAAGGTCTAGGAGAGGACAGAAATTCCGAGAGGATACCTGAGCGCTGGGGGCAACTTTTCTTCTGGGAGACATTTGCCAATTCCAGAAGAGACAACTAAGGAGAAGCTGTTAGGCTGTGCAGTGCAGGGTCAAGCAGACAAAAGCTGGAGTCTTGAACGCCTACCTCCACAACACACACACATACTCTGACTTGGGATTGCAAAGAGCTCCCCTGTAGCAGAGACGGAACCAGATGCAGACTGCTCTCACAGGGACTGCAGGTCCGTTTCCAACCATCCCAGGCTCTGAAGTTGGAATAAAGTGGTCCTGATTTGTTCATGCCCCCCAGCAAATATTAGTTTTATGGAGGAAGACAATACTATCCTGGGCCTCAAATTACCTTTACAAATAATTTTGCAAATATAATTTCCAGCATGCAATAAATAATAACCAAGAGAGTAAGAAAACATGAATGAGAACCACATCATAGTAAAACTTCTGGAAACCACAGAGAGAGGAAACCTTAAAAGTGGTCACAGAAAAAGATTACCTTCAAAGGAATAACAATTTGGCTTACAGCTGACCTTTCAACAGATACAATGAGGACCAGAAGATAAAGTGCTGCCTTTAGAGTTCCAAGAGAAAATAACTGCCAATATAGAATTCTACACTCATCAAAAATATCCTCCCAGAATTAAGGTGAAATGATGACATTTTCAGTTAAACAAAAACTTACAGCAGCAGACTCACACTAAAGGAAACACTCAAGAGTGCTATTTAGGCAGAAGGAAACAGATTCTAGAATAGAAGGTCAGAGATGTGGGAAGAAATGAAGAGAAATGAAAACAATAATAACATCCTGTGGGACATAAAATGTATATGAAATTGAGATACACCATAACAGTGGCAATATAATCAAGGAAGAATGTATATAATGTAGATAGATAGATTGATAGATAGATAGATAGATAACTACAGATAGTGTTTTAAGGTCTTTGGATTCTTGAGTGATCTAAGAAGAGGGTATAAGTAACACAAGTAATATTAGAGTTTGATAAGTCAAGGGTACACATTGTAATTTCTTGGGTAGCCACAAGAGAATGATAAAAGTGTGTGTATATACCTAGTAACATAGCCTCAAAATATATAAAGAAAAAATATACAAAAATAAAAGGAGAAATAGGCAAAGTCATAATCATAGAGGGAGATTTTACAGACTTCTCTTAATAACTAACAGAAGAAGCAGTCAAAAAATCAGTAAGTATGGGGAAGATGACAATTATCAAACTTGAACTACTGTGTGTATATTGAAGGCTGCAGAATACACCTAATTTTAAAGCATATATGGAATATTTATAAAAGTTTTATCCAAAAAAATCATATGCTGGGCCATAAAGTCTCAACAAATCATACTAAATTAGTTCTCTGGCCATAACACAATTAAGCTAGGCTCAACAACAAAAAGAAGAGAAAATGCCTGTATGTTTAATAATTAATAAATAAAATTCCAAAAATCTCATAAAAAAAGGTCAAAAAAAGGAATGAATGTTTGAAACATGTTTTGAGTCCAATAATAATAAAAATACTTGTATGTTGCTGCTAATTTCATACTTAGAGGGAAATGATAGCTTAAATGAATGTATTAGAAAGGAAGTCTTAAAATTCTAAGAAGTTAGGAAAAATAATGGCAAATTATATCAAAGAAAAGATATAGTAAGTAAAGGAGTAAAAGTTAGTGAAATAGAAATCAAATAGGTAATAAAAAAGATGAACAAAATCAAAAGTTGTTTTCCTTAAAAGACTAATGAAATTGACAAACCTGAAAAGACTAGTCAAGGAAAAAGAGAGAGAACACAAATTATCACCATCACAAATGAAAAAGGGGACCTTACTACAGATTCTACAATATTAAAAATACCTTAAGATATATTTTGAACAATACTAACCAAATTTGAAACTGTAGGAGAAATGGACAAATTCCTTGAAAAATGAAACTTACCAAAACTGACACAGGAAGAAATAGAAAATATGAATAGTCATGTTATTAAGGAAATTTAATCCATAATTAAAATTTTCCCCTTATAAAAAACTGCAGGCATGCACTTCCCTGGCGGTCTAGTGGTTAAGACTCTGTGGATCCCTCGGTCTGGGAACTAAGATCCCACATGCCGCGTGCTGTGGCCAAAAATTAAAAAACAACAACAACAACAAAAAACTGCAGGCACAAATAGCTCCCTTAGTGAATGTAAAAAATTTTAAGAAGGAATGTCATTCTTACACAAACTTTTCCTAAGAAAGACAAATTAGATATTATGAGAATAAAAGTTTTACATGCTAATTTTATCATGAGCATAGCTATAAACATTTTTTAAAAATAACAAATCAAATGCAGCAATATGTAAAAGGATAATACAACACGATAGAGTTGTATATATTGTAAGAATGCAAGGTTTATTCACATTAGAAAACCAGTATAACTCACTATTTAACAAAATAAAGGAGAAAAATCATAGGTTTCTCAAATCAACAGAAACACTCAGCCAACCCACAGGAGTTGTGAGAAATACGTGGTTGATTCCAGTGGTTTATAGTGCAGCAACAACTAATTGAAACAGGTAGTAAGTCAAGAAAAAACAAAGTATAAATATTGAAAAGGAAGAAAAAGTCTATAGTTATTTGCAGAGATTGTGTATGTAGAAAATCCAAAATTATCTACAGATGCATTATTGGAATTAATGAGTAAATTTAGCAAAGTTGATGGATCTCAAGTGCAAAATATCAATTGCATTTCCATATAAGGACTATATCTTAGTCTGTTCCGTCTGCTATAACAGAATACCATAGACTGGGTGGCTTAAACAACAGAAATTTATCTCTTACAGTCCTGGAGGCTGGGAAATTCAAGATTAGGGTGCTGGCAGATACGGTGTCTGGTGAGAGCGTGCTTCCTGGTTGATAGACAGCCATCTTTTCACTGTGTCCTTACAAGGCAGAAGAGGCAAGCAAGCTCTCTGGGGTATGTTTTACAAGGGCATTAATCCCATTCATGAGGGCTCCATCCTCATGACCTAATCACTTCTCAAAGGCACCACCACCAAATACCATCACACTGGGGCCTAGGTTTCAGCATACGAATTCTTTTTTGAAATTTCTTTTATTTTTAATACAGCAGGTTCTTATTAGTTATCTATTTTATACATATTAGTGTATATATGTCAATCCCAATCTCCCAATTCATCACACCACCCCACCACCCCGTTTTCCCCCCTTGGTGTCCATATGTTTGTTCTCTACATCTGTGTCTCTATTTCTGCCTTGCAGACCAGTACATCTGTACCATTTTTCTAGATTCCACATATATGCATTAATATATTTGTTTTTCTCTTTCTGACTTACTTCACTCTGTAGATCCATCCACGTCTCTACAAATGACCCAATTTTGTTCCTTTTTATGGCTGAGTAATATTCCATTGTATATATGTACCACATCTTCTTTATCCATTTGTATGTCGATGGGCATTTAGGTTGCTTCCATGACCTGGCTATTGTAAACAGTGCTGCAGTGAACATTGGGGTGCATGTGGCTTTTTGAATTATGGTTTTCTCTGGGTATATGCTGAGTAGTGGGATTGCTGGATCATATGGTAATTCTATTTTTAGTTTTTTAAGGAACCTCCATACTGTTCTGCACAGTGCCTGTATCAATTTACATTCCCAACAACAGTGCAAGAGGGTTCCCTTTTCTCCACACCCTCTCCAGCATTTGTTGTTTGTAGATTTTCTGATGATGCCCATTCTGACCAGTGGGAGGTGACACCTCATTGTAGTTTTGATTTGCATTTCTCTAATAATTAGTGATGTTGAGCACCTTTTCATGTGACTCTTGGCCATCTGTATGTCTTCTTTGGAGAAATGTCTATTTAGGTCTTCTGCCCATTTTTGGATTGGGTTGTTTGTTTTTTTAACAATGAGCTGCATGAGCTGTTTATATATTTTGGAGAATAATCCTTTGTCTGTTGATTTGTTGGCAAATATTTTCTCTCATTCTGAGGGTTGTCTTTTCGTTTTATTTATAGTTTCCTTTGATGTGCAAAAGCTTTTAAGTTTCATTAGGTCCCATTTGTTTATTTTCAGTTTTTTTCCCATTACTCTAGGAGATGGGTCAAAAAAGATCTTGCTGTGATTTACGTCAAAGGGTGTTCTTCCTATGTTTTCCTCTAAGAGTTTTATAGTGTCCAGTCTTACATTTAGGTCTGTAATCCATTTTGAGTTTAATTTTGTGTATGGTGTTAGGGAGGGTTTCAATTTCATTCTTCTACATGTAGCTGTCCAGTTTTCCCCGCACCACTTATTGAAGAGATTGTCTTTTCTCCATTGTATATCCTTGCCTCCTTTGTCATAGATTAGTTGACCATAGGTGCGTAGGTTTATCTCTGGGCTTTCTATCCTGTTCCATTGATCTATATTTCTGTTTTTGTGCCAGTACCATATTGTCTTGATGACTGTGGCTTTGTAGTATAGTCTGAAGTCAGGGAGTCTGATTCCTCCAGCTCCATTTTTTTCCCTCAAGACTGCTTTGGCTATTCAGGGTCTTTTGTGTCTCCATACAAATTTTAAGATTTTTTTCTTCTAGTTCTGTAAAAAATGCCATTGGTAATTTCATAGGGATTGCACTGAATCTGTAGATTGCTTTGGGTAGTATAGTCATTTTCACAGTATTGATTCTTCCAATCTAAGAACATGGCATATCTCTCCATTTGTATCATTTTGATTTCTTTCATCAGTGTCTTATAGTTTTCTGAGTACAGGTCTTTTACCTCCTTAGGTAGGTTTATTCCTAGGTATTTTATTCTTTTTGTTGCAATGGTGAATGGGATTGTTTCCTTAATTTCTCTTCTGATCTTTTGTTGTTAGTGTATAGGAATGCAGGAGATTTCTGTGCATTAATTTTGTATCCTGCAGCTTTACCAAATTCACTGATTAGCTCTAGTAGTTTTCTGGTGGCATCTTTAGGATTCTCAATATATGACATGATTCTCATGTCATCTGCAAACAGTGACAGTTTTACTTCTTCTTTTCCAATTTGTATTCCTTTTCTTTCTTTTTCTTCTCTGATTGCCATGGCTAGGACTTCCAAAACTGTTGAATAAGAGTGGTGAGAGCGGACATCCTTGTCTTGTTCCTGATCTGAGAGGAAATGCTTTCAGTTTTTCACCATTGAGAATGATGTTTGCTGTGGGTTTGTCATATATGGCCTTTATTATGTTGAGGTAGGTTCCCTCTGTGCCCACTTTCTGGAGAGTTTTTTTCACAAATGGGTGTTGAATTTTGTCAAAAGCTTTTTCTGCATCTATTTAGATGATCATATGGTTTTTATTCTTCAATTTGTTAATATGGTGTATCACACTGATTGATTTACATATACTGAAGAATCCTTGCTTCCCTGGGATAAATCCCACTTGATCATGTGTATGATCCTTTTAATGTGTTGTTGAATTGTTTGCTACTATTTTGTTGAGGATTTTTGCATCTATATTCATCAGTGATATTGGTCTGTAATTTTATTTTTTTCTAGTATCTTTCTCTGGTTTTGGTATCAGGGTGATGGTGGCCTCATAGCATGAGTTTGGGAGTGTTCCTTCCTCTGCAATTTTTTGGAAGAGTTTCAGAGGGGTAGGTGTTAACTCTTCTCTAAATGTTTGATGGAATTCACCTGTGAAGCCATCTGATCCTGGACTTTTGTTTCTTGGGATATTTTTAACCACAGTGTCAATTTCATTACTTGTGATTGGTCTGTTCATATTTTCTATTTCTTCCTGGTTTAGTCTTGGAAGGTTATACCTTTCTAAGAATTTGTGCATTTCTTCCAGGCTGTCCGTTTTATTGGCATAGAGTTGCCTGTAGTAGTCTCTTAGGATGCTTTGTATTTCTACAGTGTGCCTTGTAACTTCTCCTTTTTCATTTCTAATTTTATTGATTTGATTCCTCTCCCTCTTTTTCTTGATGAGTCTGGCTAAAGATTTATCAATTTTGTTTATGTTCTCAAAGAACTAGCTTTTAGTTTTATTGATCTTTGCTATTGTTTCCTTCATTTCTTTTTCACTTATTTCTGTTCTGATCTTACGATTTCTTTTCTTCTACTAACTTTGGGTTTTGTTTGTTCTTTCTCTAGTTTCTTTAAGTGTAAGGTTAGATTGTTTATTTGAGATTTTTCTTGTTTCTTGAGGTAGGACTGGATTGCTATAAACTTCCCTCTTAGAACTGCTTTTGCTACATCCCATAGGTTTTGGATCATTGTGTTTTCGTTGTCATTTGTCTCTAGGTATTTTTTGATTTCCTCTTTGATTTCTTCAGTGATCTCTTGGTTATTTAGTAATGTACTGTTTAGCCTCCATGTGTTTGTGTTTTTTACGGTTTTTTCCCTGTAATTGATTTCTAATCTCATAGCACTGTGGTCGGAAAAGATGCTTGATATGATTTCAATTTTCTTAAATTTACTGAGGCTTGATTTGATGTGATCTATCCTGGAGAATGTTCCGTGTGCACTTGAGAAGAAAGTATAATCTGCTGTTTTTGGATGGAATGTCCTATAAATATCAATTAAATCTGTCTGGTCTATTGTGTCATTTAAAGCTAGTGTTTCCATATTAATTTTCTGTCTGGATGATCTGTCCATTGGTGTAAGTGAGGTGTTAACGTCCCCCACTATTATTGTGTTACTGTCAATTTCCTGTTTTATAGCTGTTAGCAGTTGCCTTATGGATTGAGGTGCTCCTATGTTGGCTGCATATATATTTATAATTATTATATCTTCTTCTTGGATTGATCCCTTGATCATTATGTAGTGCCCTTCCTTGTCTCTTGTAACATTCTTTACTTTAAAGTCTATTTTATCTGATATGAGTATTGCTACTCCAGCTTTCTTTTGATTTCCATTTGCATGGAATATCTCTTTCCATCCCCTCCCTTTCAGTCTGTATGTGTCCCTAGGTCTGAAGGGGGTTTCTTGTAGACATCATATATATGGGTCTTGTTTTTGTTTCCATTCAGTGATCCTGTATCTTTTGGTTGGAGCATTTAATCCATTGACATTTAAGGTAATTATCGATATGTATGTTCCTATTACCATTTTCTTAATTGTTTTGGGTTTGTTTTTGTAGGTCCTTTTCTTTTCTTGTGTTTCCCACTTAGAGAAGTTCCTTTAGCATTTGTTGTAGAGCTGGTTTGGTGGTGCTGAATTCTCTTAGCTTTTGCTTGTCTGTAAAGCTTTTGATTTCTCCATCGAATGTGAATGAGATCCTTGCCAGGTACAGTCATCTTGGTTGCAGGTTCTTCCCTTTCATCACTTTATATATATCAGGCCACTCCCTTCTGGCTTGTAGAGTTTCTGCTGAGAAATCAGCTGTTAACCTTATGGGAGTTCTTTGTATGTTATTTGTTTTTCCCTTGTTGCTTTTAATAATTTGTGTTTAATTTTTATCGGTTTGATTACCATGTGTCTTGGTGTGCTTCTCTTTGGGTTTATCCTGCCTGGGACTCTCTGTGCTTCCTGGACTTGGGTGGCTATTTCCTTTCCCACATTAGGGAAGTTTTCGACTATAATCTCTTCAAATATTTTCTTGGGTCCTTTCTCTCTCTCTTCTTCTTCTGGGACGCCTATAATGCAAATGTTGGTGCGTTTAATGTTGTCCCAGAGGCCTCTTAGGCTGTCTTCATTTCTTCTCATTCTTTTTTCTTTATTCTGTTCCACAGCAGTGAATTCCACCATTCTGTCTTCCAGGTCACTTATCCATTCTTCTGCCTTAGTTATTCTGCTATTGATTCCTTCTAGTGTAGTTTTTTTTTTTTTTTTTTTTTTTGTGGTACACGGGCCCCTCACTTTTGTGGCCTCTCCCGTTGCAGAGCACAGGCTCCGGACACACAGGCTCAGTGGCCATGGCTCATGGGCCTAGCCGCTCTGCGGCATGTGGGATCTTCCCGGACCGGGGCATGAAACTCCCCTGCATCGGCAGGTGGACTCTCAACCACTGCGCCACCAGGGAAGCCCCTCTAGTGTAGTTTTCATTTCAGTTATTGTATTGTTCATCTCTGTTTGTTCTTTAATTCTTCTAGGTGTTTGTTCTTTATTTCTTCTAGGTCTTTGTTAAACATTTCTTGCATCTTCTCGATCTTTGCCTCCATTCTTTTTCTGAGGTCCTGGATCATCTTCATTATCATTACTCTGAATTCTTATTCTGGAAGGTTGCCTATCTCTACTTCATTTAGTTATGTTTCTGGGGTTTTATCTTGTTCCTTCATCTGGTACATAGTTCTCTGCCTTTTCATTTTGTCTATCTTTCTGTGAATGTGGTTTTCGTTCCACAGGCTGCAGGATTGTAGCTCTTCTTGCTTCTGCTGTCTGCCCTCTGGTGGATGAGGCTATCTAAGAGGCTTGTGCAAGTTTCCTGATGGGAGGGACTGGTGGTGGGTAGAGATGGCTGTTGCTCTGGTTGGCAGAGCTCAGTAAAACTTTAATCCTCTTGACTGCTGATGGGTGGAGCTGAGTTCCCTCCCTGTTGGTTGTTTGGCCTGAGGCGACCCAGCACTGGAGGTTACGGGCTCTTTGGTAAGGCTAATGGTGGACTCAGGGAGGGTTCATGCCAAGGAGTAGTTCACAGAATTTCTGCTGCCAGTGTCCTTGTCCCCTCAGTGTGCCACAGCCACCTCCCACCTCTGTAGGAGATCCTCCAACACTAGCAGGCAGGTCTAGTTCAGTCTCCTGTGGGGTCACTGCTCCCCCCTGGGTCCTGATGCATACACTACTTTGTGTGTGCCCTCCAAGAGTGGAGTCTCTGTTTCCCCAGTGCTGCTGAAGTCCTGCAATCAAATATCGCTAGCCTTCAAAGTCTGATTCTCTGGGAATTCCCCCTCCCATTGCCAGACCCCAGGTTGGGAAGCCTGACGTGGGGCTCAGAGCCTTCATTCCAGTGGGTGGACTTCTGTGGAATAATTGTTCTCCAGTATTTGAGTCACCCACCCAGTGGTTTTGGGATTTGATTTTATTCTGATTGCGCCCCTCCTTCTGTCTCATTGTGGCTTTTCCTTTGTCTTTGGATGTGGGGTGTCTTTTTTGGTGAGTTCCAGTGTCTTCCCATAGACGACCGTTCAGCAGTTAGTTGTGATTCTGGTGCTCTCGCAAGAGGGAGTCAGCATACGAATTTTGTGGGGACATAGACATTTTGTCTATAGCAAGCAACAAATAGTTAGAAATTTAAAAAAAAAAAATAATAACATCAAATTATATATGGTACACAGGAATAAAACTAACAAAATATGTGTAAGATTTCTCACAGAAAATTATAAACCATTATTGAGAGAGGAGAAGGATATACTATGTTCACGGATTTAAAAAATCCAATATTGTATTGTATACATGATAATTCCTTCCAGATTGACTTATAGACGCAAGATGATTCCAAAGAAATCCCAACAGTTTTTTTTTTTTTTCCCTCTAGAAGTTGACTATTTAATTCTACAGTATGCAGAGGGCCCAAACTAATCACAGGTGTTTTGGAGAAGAGAAACAATGTTGGAAGATTTGCTCTGCTATACACGAAGGCCTATTATAAAGGTATGGTATTTAAGGTAAGGATAACAGATAGATCAATGGAACAGAATAGAGACTCTGGAAATAGGCCCATAAACACCTGATTTATGTAAATGGTAGTAGTTTAGAACAGTAGGAAAGGGATGGCCTTTTCATTAAATGGCGCTGAGACACTGAGTATCTATTATAGAAAACCTGAAAATTGACCCTTACTCCCCACCATTCACAAAGTCAATTCTGTGTGGGTTGAAGGTCTAAATGTGAGAGGCAAAACAATAATGCTTCCAGAAGGTAGTAAAGGCAAATATCTTTATGACCTTTGAGTACAAGATTCTTAACAGGCTATAAAAAAGGACTAATCAAAAAGGAAAAGATTGATAAGTTGTACTATGTTAAAATTATAAACTTTTTTTAAGCAAAAGTCAATTTAAGAGCAAGCCACCTAGTCAAGGAATTATTTGCAACACATGTAACTAACAATATATGATACATTTCTTCAAATTAAAAGAAAAATTGTTAACCAGTTAAAAATGGACATGTAACAAAAGGAGATCTCTAAAATGGTCACTAAACACATACAAATGTGCTCAATATCATTATTAGTCAGCCATGTGTGAGCTATATTCACAGTGAGACTATATACCCATCAGAGTGCCTGTATGAAGAAGACTGATACTAGCAAGAGTTGGTGAGAATGCAGACCAATGGGAGCTCTCTTGTACCACTGGAGTGACTATAAATTGGTACATCACTTAGGAAAACAGTTTGGCATCATCTACTGAAGTGAAGGTATATGTACCTTAGGACCCTGCAATTCTAATCCTAGGTATATAGCCAACAGAAATGCATGCAAATATATACTAAGACACATATACAACAATGTTGTAGTAGCAATTTGCAAAATAGCCCCATATTGGAAACAAGTCATATTTGTCTATCAAAAGCAGAATGGGTAAATCAATTATGGCATGTTCATATCCTGGAATACTACACAGACATGAAAATGAACATTTACATCCCACAACACAGATGAATCTCACAAATGTAACACTGAATAAAAGGAACATGATCCCCCAAATTACATACTACATGATTCCACTTATATAAAGTTCCCCAAACCTACCTATAAGAGGTAAAACATAACTATAGTGTTTAGGGATACATGTAAGTGGTAAAACTATAAAGAAATCAAGGAAGTGTTCACCATAAAAATCATGAGAGTGCTTATCTATGAGGAGGCAGGTGGGGGTAGGAGCAACTGTAAGGGACATGAAGGAGGCAGTTGACAATGTTCTATTCTTGACTGTAGGAGTGGTTACATAGATACTCACTTTCTGATAACTTATTGAGCTGAGTCTTCTGATTTGTGCACTTTTCTGTATTTGTATTATATTTAAAAATTAAGTTTAAAAAGTGGATGGAAGCATATGTGCAGATGAGCCAAAATGGAGGAAGAAACAGCAGCTCAGAACATGAACACCAATGGTTGCAGTGAAGTTTTAAAAAATTGTTCTATTCTCATAATTATTTTTATTTTGTCCAGGGACCATTATTCTATTAGTCTTGACATTACCCTTCAGCCTGTTGGTTTTCTTCACGTCAGCTATCCTCATAGAGATACTATCTAAAGTTAATGGCACAAAAAATAGGTGTTTAATTATATAATTCAAAGTTTAAAAGGTAATCGACAAAAATTTAAAAACAAAATTGTAAGCACTGGAAGAAATAAGACAGAGGGGTGAAGAAATTGAGATAAATGCACATCTTTCATAGGGGAGGAAAGTAGATATTGTCTAAAATGATGAATCAACAACAGAAGCAAATTATTCAGAGATATGATGGAAACCATTAAAAGAATTAGAAATAATTTTAAAAAATGATTGCTTCTGCGAGAGGGACTAAGGAGCACAGAGAGGAAGACTGCTCTGGATGATCTGATTTTTGATTTGTTTTTGCCATGTTCATATTACCTTGATAAATCTAGTAAGACATTTATGAGATTCCATGTTGTATCATTCTAACCTACTGATTTAAGAACTGCTCTTTGAGTTTGTGGCATTATGACCTGTCAAAGAATAATATCTACAGTCTGTCTTCTCTGTGTTGTAGTTGATAATGAACACCATTTCTAAAGTATTTTTAGGAGCTATGGCATTACTGTGGCAATGACCAGTTATTATAGAGCTTCTGAATTATGATTTTATAATGGCTTTTATTTCCTTTTAAGCTTTATAGATATATTTTAATTAGAAACAAGGCAGGTATACAATTGTACACTGACAAGTTGGAAGTTATGAACATTTATATTCAACAGCTTGAAAAGCTAATATTATCAAATCAAACGTACATGAATTGATGAAAGTGAAATTCCCCAAACCACTCATATTACTAATAACTTTAAAAATCTATATATTCTAGATACTATATTTTAAACAATAAAATAAAATTCATTTATGTTTCTCCTGCTCTACTTGCATACCTTATGAACATTACCTTTGGGGTGAAGATCTGGAAAAAAGATCAAGACTCATTTTTTACTTTTATTTTATTTTTATTTTTGCGGTATGCGGGCCTCTCACTGTTGTGGCCTCTCCCGTTGCGGAGCACAGGCTCCGGACGCGCAGGCTCAGCGGCCGTGGCTCACGGGCCCAGCCGCTCTGCGGCATGTGGGATCTTCCCGGACCTGGGCACGAACCTGTGTCCCCTGCACTGGCAGGCGGACTCTCAACCACTGTGCCACCAGGGAAGCCCAAGCCTCATTTTTTAGAGTAAAGTGTAACTACTGAATAATTGGCTCTATTTCTTTTTCTTGTAACATTAAAATTTCTGAGATCTTTAAATGCCTCATTTCATTACGTCTGTAAGATGCTTATTAGAACTCTCCCCTTGAAAGCTCTAGTAACAATTATTTTTCCTATTTCCTCAAGTTTATTTTTCTCAAAATCTGGGTACCCCCATGTGTACTATCTGCCAAATATTTTAAAGTAAGAAGAATTTTTTGGGGGTGGGGGCTTTATTTATTTTAAACATCTTTACTAGAGTATAATTGCTTTACAAGTGGTGTGTTAGCTTCTTCTGTTTAACGAAGTGAATCAGCTATACATATACATATATCCCCATATCTCCTCCCTCTTGCGTCTCCCTCCCACCCTCCCTATCCCACCACTCTAGGTGGTCACAAAGCACCAAGCTGATTCCCTGTGCTATGCGGCTGCTTCCCACTAGCTATCTATTTTACATTTGGTAGTGTATATATGTCCATGCCACTCTCTCACTTCGTCCCAGCTTACCCTTCCCCCTCCCCATGTCCTCAGGTCCATTCTCTACGTCTGTGTCTTTATTCCTGTCTGGCCCCTAGGTTCTTCAGTACCAATTTTTTTTTTTTTTAGATTCTATATATACGTGTTAGCATATGGTATTTGTTTTTCTCTTTCTGACTTACTTCACCTGTTTGACAGACTCTAGATCCATCCACCTCACTACAAATAACTCAATTTCGTTTCTTTTTATGGCTGAGTAACATTCCATTGTATATATGTGCCACATCTTCTTTATCCATTCATCTGTTGACGGACACTTAGGTTGCTTCCATGTCCTGGCTACTGTAAATAGAGCTGCAATGAACACTGGGGTACATGACTCTTTTTGAATTATGGTTTTCTCAGGGTATATGCCCAGTAGTGGGATTGCTGGGTCAGATGGTTGTTCTATTTTTAGTTTTCTGAGGAACCTCCATACTGCTCTCCATAGTGGCTGTATCAATTTACATTCCCACCAACAGTGCAAGAGGGTTCCCTTTTCTCCACACCCTCTCCAGCATTTACTGTGTGTAGATTTTTTGATAAGGGCCATTCTGACTTGTGTGAGGTGATACCTCATTGTAGTTTTGATTAGCATTTCTCTAATTATCAGTGATGTTGAGCATCCTTTCATGAGTTTGTTGGCAATCTGTATATCTTCTTTGGAGAAAAGTCTATTTAGGTCTTCTGCCCATTTTTGGATTGGGTTGTTTGCTTTTTTTTTTTTTGCTTTTTTGATATTTAGCTGCCTGAGCTGCATGTATATTTTGGAGATTAATCCTTTGTCAGTTGCTTCATTTGCAAATATTTCCTCCCATTCTGAGGGTTGTCTTTTGGTCTTGTTTATGGTTTCCTTTGCTGTGCAAAAGCTTTTAAGCTTCATGAGTTCCCATTTGTTTATTTTTGGTTTTATTTCCATTTCTCTAGGAGGTGCGTCAAAAAGGATCTTGCTGTGATTTATGTTATGGAGTCTTCTGCCTATGTTTTCCTCTAAGAGTTTTATAGTGTCTGGCCTTACATTTAGGTCTTTAATACACTTGGAGTTTATTTTTGTGTATGGTGTTAGGGAGTGTTCTAATTTCATTCTTTTACATGTAGTTGTCCAGTTTTCCCAGCACCACTTATTGAAGAGGCTGTCTTTTCTCCATTATATGTTCTTGCCTCCTTTATCAAAGATAAGATGACCATATGTGCGTGGGTTTATCTCTGGGCTTTCTATCCTGTTCCACTGATCTATATTTCTGTTTTTGTGCCAGTACCATACTGTCTTGATTACTGTAGCTTTGCAGTATAGTCTGAAGTCTGGGAGCCTGATTCCTCCAGCTCCGTTTTTCTTTCTTGAGATTGCTTTGGCTATTCGGAGTCTTTCATGTCTCCATACAAATTTTAAGATTTTTGTTCTGGTTCTGTAAAACATGCCACTGGTAATTTGCTAGGTATTGCACTGAATCTGTAGATTGCTTTGGGTAGTATAGTCATTTTCACAATATTGATTCTTCCAATCCAAGAACATGGTATATCTCTCCATCTGTTTGTATCATCCTTAATTTCTGTCATCAGTGTCTTACAGTTTTCTACATAGAGGTCTTTTGTCCCCTTAAGTAGGTTTATTCTTAGGTATTTTATTCTTTTTGTTGTAGTGGTAAATGGGAGTGTTTCTTTAATTTCTCTTCCAGATTTTTCATCATTAGTGTATAGGAATGCAAGAAATTTCTATGCATTAATTTTGTATCCTGCTACTTTACCAAATTCATTGATTAGCTCTAGTAGTTTTCTTGTAGCATCTTTAGGATTCTCTATGTATGGTATCATGTCATCTGCAAACAGTGACAGTTTTACTCCTTTTCTGATTTGGATTCCTTTTATTTCTTTTTCTTCTCTGATTGCTGTGGCTAAAACTTCCAAAACTATGTTGAATAATAGTGGTGAGAGTGGCAACCTTGTCTTGTTCCTGATCTTAGGTGAAATGGTGTCAGTTTTTCACCATTGAGAGGGATGTGGGCTTTGGGTTTGTCATATATGGCCTTTATCATTTTGAGGTGAGTTCTCTCTCTGCCCACTTTCTGGAGGGTTTTTATCATAAATGGGTGTTGAATTTTGTAGAAAGCTTTTTCTGCATCTATTGAGATGATTATATGGTTTTTCTCCTTCAGTCTGTTAATATGGTTTATCATATTGATTGATTTGCATATATTGAAGAATCCTTGCATCCCTGGGATAAACCCCACTTGATCATGGTGTATGATCCTTTTAATGTGCTGTTGGATTCTGTTTGCTAGTATTTTGTTGAGGATTTTTGCATCTATGTTCATCAGTGCTATTGGCCTATAGTTTTCTTTCTTTGTGACATCTTTGCCTGGTTTTGGTATCAGGGTGATGGTGGCCTTGTAGAATGAGTTTGGGAGTGTTCCTCACTCTGCTATATTTTGGAAGAGTTTGAGAAGGATAGGTGTTAGCTCTTCTCTAAATGTTTGATAGAATTCGCCTGTGAAGCCATCTGCTCCTGGGCTTTTGTTTGTTGGAAGATTTTTAATCACAGTTTCAATTTCAGTGCTTGTGATTGGTCTGTTTATATTTTCTATTTATTCCTGGTTCAGTCTCAGAAGGTTGTGCTTTTCTAAGAATTTGTCCATTTCTTCCAGGTTGTCCATTTTATTGGCATAGAGTTGCTTGTAGTAATCTCTCATGATCCTTTGTATTTCTGCAGTGTCGGTTATTACTTCTCCTTTTTCATTTCTAGTTCTATTGATTTGAGTCTTCTCCCTTTTTTTCTTGATGAGTCTGGCTAATGGTTTATCAATTTTGTTTATCTTCTCAAAGAACCAGCTTTTAGTTTTATTGATCTTTGCTATCGTTTCCTTCATTTCTTTTTCATTTATTTCTGGTCTGATCTTTATGATTTCTTTCCTTCTGCTAACTTTGGGGGTTTTTTTGTTGTTCTTTCTCTAATTGCTTTAGGTGTAAGGTTAGGTTTTTTATTTGAGATGTTTCTTGTTTCTTGAGGTAGGATTGTATTGCTATAAACTTCCCTCTTAGAACTGTTTTTGCTGCATCCCATATGTTTTGGGTCGTTGTGTTTTCATTGTCATTTGCTTCTAGGAATTTTTTTATCTCCTCTTCGATTTCTTCAGTGATCTCTTGGTTATTTAGTAGTGTATTGTTTAGCCTCCATGTGTTTGTATTTTTTACAGATCTTTTCCTGTAATTGATATCTTGTCTCATAGCATTGTGGTAGTAAAAGATACTTGATATGATTTCGATTTTCTTAAATTTGCCAAGGCTTGATTTGTGACCCAAGATATGATCTATCCTGGAGAATGTTCCATAAGCACTTGAGAAGAAAGTGTAATCTGCTACTTCTGGATGGAATGTCCTATAAATATCAGTTAAGTCCATCTTGTTTAATGTATCATTTAAAGCTTATGTTTCCTTATTTATTTTCATTTTGGGTGATCTATCCATTGGTGAAAGTGGGGTGTTAACGTCCCCTACTATTATTGTGTTACTGTCGATTTCCTGTTTTATGGCTGTTAGCATTTGCCTTATGTATTGTGGTGCTCCTATGTTGGCTGCATAAATATTTACAATTGTTACATCTTTTTCTTGGATTGTTCCCTTGATCATTATGTAGTGTCCTTCTTTGTTTCTTGTAATAGTCTTTATTTTAAAATCTGTTTTGTCTGATATGAGAATTGCTACTCCAGCTTTCTTTTGATTTCCGTTTGCATGGAATATATTTTTCCATCTCCTCACTTTCAGTCTGTATGTGTCCCTAGTTCTGAAGTGGGTCTCTTGTAGACAGCATATATATGAGTTTTGTTTTTGTATCTATTCAGCCAGTCTATGTCTGTTGGTTGGAGCATTTAATTCATTTACATTTAAGGTAGTTATCGAATGTATGTTCCTATTACCATTTTCTTAATTGTCTTGGATTTGTTATTGTAGGTCTTTTCCTTCTCTTGTGTTTCCTGCCTAGAGAAGTTCCTTTAGCATTTGCTGTAGAGCTGGTCTGGTGGTGGTGAATTCTCTTAGCTTTTGCTTGTCTGTAAAGGTTTTAATTTCTCTGTCGAATCTTAATGAGATCCTTGCTGGGTAGAGTAATCTTGGTTGTAGTTTTCTCCCTTTCATCACGTTAAATATGTCCTGCCACTCCCTTCTGGCTTGCAGAGTTTCTGCTGACAGATCAGCTGTTAACCTTATGGGGATTCCCTTGTATGTTAATTGCTGCTTTTCCCTTGCTGCTTTTAATATTGTTTCTTTGTATTTAATTTTTGATAGTTTGATTAATATCTGTCTTGGTGTGTTTCTCCTTGGATTTATCCTTTGTGGGACTCTCTGTGCTTTCTGGACTTGATTGACTATTTCCTTACCCATATTAGGGAAGTTTTTAACTCTAATCTCTTCAAATATTTTCTCAGTCCCTTTTTTTTTCTCTTCTTCTTCTGGGACCCCTATATTTCGAATGTTGGTGTGTATTTTGTTGTCCCAGAGGTCTCTGAGATTGTCCTCAATTCTTTTCATTCTTTTCTTTATTCTGCTCTGCAGTAGTTATTTCCGCTATTTTATCTTCCAGGTCACTTATCTGTTCTTCTGCCTCAGTTATTCTGCTATTGATTCCTTCTAGAGAATTTTAAATTTCATTTATTGTGTTTTTCATCACTGTTTGTTTGCTCTTTAGGTCTTCTAGGTCCTTGTTAAATGTTTCTTGTATTTTCTCTATTCTATTTCCAAGATTTTGATCATCTTTACTGTCATCACTCTGAATTCTTTTTCAGGTAGATTGCCTATTTCCTCTTCATTTGTTAGGTCTGGTGTGTTTTTACCTTGCTCCTTCAACTGCTGTGTATTTCTCTGTCTTCTCATTTTGCTTAACTTACTGTGTTTGCGGTCCACTTTTCGCAGGTTCGTAGTTTCCGTTGTTTTTGGTGTTTGCTCCCAGTGGGTAAAGTTGGTTTAGTGGGTTGTGTAGGCTTCCTGAGAGAGGGGACTGGTGCCTGTGTTCTGGTGGATGAGGGTGGATCTTGTCTTTCTGGTGGGCAGGACCGTGTCCGGTGGTGTGTTTTGGGGTGTCTGTGAACTTATTATGATTTTAGGCAGCCTCTCTGCTAATGGGTGGGGTTGTGTTCCTGTCTTGCTAGTTGTTTGGCATAGGGTGTCTAGCACTGTAGCTTGCTGGTCGTTGAGTGGAGGTGGGTCTTAGCATTGAGATGGAAATCTCTGGAAGAGCTTTCGCTGTTTGATATTATATGGGGCTGAGAGGTCTCTGGTGGACCAATGTCCTGAACTGGGCTCTCCCACCTCAGAGGCTCAGGCCTGACATCGGGCTAGAGCACCAAGACCATGTCAGCCACTCGGCTCAGAAGAAAAGGGAGAAAAAATAAAAGAAAGAAAGAAAGAAAAAATAAATAAATAAAGTTATTAAAATAGAAAAAAATATTAAAAACAAAAACATTAAAAAGTAATTAAAAAAAGAGAGAAAGAAGAGATCAACCAAACCAAAAAACAAATCCACCAATGATAACAAGTGCTAAAAACTATACAAAGAAAAAAAAAAAGGACATTTAGAACCCTAGGACAAATGGCAAAAGAAAAGCTATACAGACAAAATCACACAAAGAAGCATACACATACACACTCACAAAAAGAGAAAAAAGAAAAAAGATATATTTTTTAAAAAAAGGAAGAGAGCAACCAAATCAATAAACAAATCTACCAATGATAATAAGCTCTAAATACTAAACTAAGATAAACATAAAACCAAAACAAATTAGATGCTGAAAGCAAACCCCAAGCCTACAGTTGCTCCCAAAGTCCACCGCCTCAATTTTGTGATGATTCTTTGTCTATTCAGGTATTCCACAGATGCAGGGTACATCAAGTTGACTGTGGAGATTTAATCCACTGCTCCTGAGGCTGCTGGGAGAGATTTCCCTTTCTCTGCTTTGTTTGCACAGCTCCTGGGGTTCAGCTTTGGATTTGGCCCTGCCTCTGCATGTAGGTCACCTGAGGGTGCCTTTTGGGAAGTCTGAGGTCTTCTGCCAGCATTCAGTACGTGTTCTGTAGGAGTTGTTCCACATGTAGATATAGTTTTGATGTATTTGTGGGGAGGAATTGATCTCCATGTCTTACTCCTCTGCCATCTTGAAGGCGCCCCGCAAGAAGGATGTTAAGAACATCTTTTCTAGAGAAAGGGTCTTGTTAGGTTTTCATATCACACAGCAATCTCTCACATATTGTTGTGCACAGAGTAGTTACTCAAAAAACTTGTTGTATTGAATCACACTGAGTAATAAAATATATGGTAAAACATCATTACAATAGGACTAGGCCAAACTTCATTGAAAAATCAGAGCTTATGGTGTAAGAAAAGTGATTAATAGTCTATCACATATAATTGAAAGTAACTTTCCTGTCAGATATGTTGTATAACTAAGTCTCTCCACTCACTCAAGGGTGGGCATTTACTGGATGTCCTCTCTGTGCAAGGCACCGTGCTAGGCTCTGGGCACAGAAAGGTGGACAAGACAAAATGCTTCCCTTGCAGCCACTCATAGCCTCATGGAGACAGCCAACCAGAGAATGGACAGTTACAAAACGATGTGACACGGACTCTGACAGGTCCAGATTTTCTTTCCATCTCATTCCTTTCTTTTCACTGCCAAGTTGATGGGGGTGTCTTGGTAAGGCAGAATAAAGAGGCAAAGCCTTTATCAGGATGATAATTAGCAAGAGAGGCGTTCATTTGTCTTAAAGGAAGAACCTGAAAGATTCAGGTTCCCCTGAGCATGAAAAATTATCCTGGCCTCAGAGACCCTGAGTGTACTCCTCAAGGATGGGGGCACTCGGCAATGGAGCCCTGACCCTGGGGAGAGGCAGGATGGGGTAGAAAAGTCCAGCAAAGGGGAAGGGGATGCAGTGTAGACGCGAGGAGGAAAGGGACTCCTGGATTTCCACAGGGGCGGATTCTGCATGGAATGACATGGTGGGAAAAATAAAGAAATACCATCAGTGTCCACACGTGAGACTGATACCCTCTTAGATGTTGGGGGCATAAATGATGGTTATTGCTGTAGTGGAGGTGTGCTCAGTGTCCCACAGGGACCCATGGGATGAGGAAAGGAGAGGTTGCCTAGGTCAGGCTACACAGCAGATGTGGGGAGGGTGACAGAGGTAGGAGAAAATGGTTTGAAATCTGAAAATTGTTCAGTAAGGCTCCAGAACAGACCACATGTCCATAGAAGCTGACCCCCTTGCACGACTTTCTTATTAAATGACAATCAGTCAATTACCATGATTGTTCTTACCCTCAACAGACTTGGGAGGCAGGAAGTACAGCTCAGTGCTGAGCAGAAGATGCTCCCTTTGAGGATGAAGAAAAAAAGAGAGGGTGGGCTGAGCTGTCCTCCTCGGGGATAGAGCCCACAGGTGACAGAGATTTGTAATAGTCATCTTCCCCATCAAGCACTTTGATTTGGCTGCAACAAAGGAAAGAGTTTCAGCAGAAAAAGAAAACAAGTGCAGCAGTCATCAATGGGGCAGCTTAAGTTGTGTGAGTACTTGGAACAGGGTTGGGCCCCAACACTGAGTCGTGGGGGCAGCTTACGGTAGCTCAGGGTCTCCCAGCCCGGAGGAACTCGTGTCTGATCCACAAAGCCTTTCACATCTAGGTCACACACTAATAATGGGCCCAATTTAGTGGTATCTGGAAATTGTAATCATATTGCAACTTAAATTATGTGAATTAACTTGTCTGGTTCCCTCTAGATGAGAAAGTTCCCTTCCTGATCTTTAGTTCTCAGACTAGTACCAATTACCTACCTCACTCCTATTCTTTTTTTTTCTTTTACATCTGTAACTTTTTTTTTTTTTAACATCTTTATTGGAGTATAATTGGTTTACAATGGTGTGTTAGTTTCTGCTTTATAACAAAGTGAATCAGTTATACATATACATACGTCCCCATATCTCTTCCCTCTTGCGTCTCCCTCCCTCCCACCCTCTTTATCCTACCCCTCTAGGTGGTCACAAAGCACCGAGCTGATCTCCCTGTGCTATGTGGCTGCTTCCCACTAGCTATCTATTTTACGTTTGGTAGTGTATATATGTCCATGCCATTCTCTTTGTCCCAGCTTACCCTTCGCCCTCCCTGTATCCTCAAGTCCATTCTCTAGTAGGTGTGCATCTTTACTCCCATCTTGCCCCTAGGCTCTTCATGAACATTTTTTTTTTTTTAGATTTCATATATATGTGTTAGCATACGGTATTTGTTTTTCTCTTTCTGACTTACTTCACTCTGTATGACAGACTCTAGGTCCATCCACCTCACTACAAATAACTCAATTTCGTTTATTTTTATGGCTGAGTAATATTCCATTGTATATATGTGCCACATCTTCTTTATCCATTCATCTGTTGATGGACACTTAGGTTGCCTCCATGTCCTGGCTATTGTAAATAGAGCTGCAATGAACATTGGGGTACATGACTCTTGTTGAATTATGGTTTTCTCAGGGTATATGCCCAGCAGTGGGATTGCTGGGTCGTATGGTAGTTCTATTTTTATATTTTTAAGGAACCTCCATACTGTTCTCTATAGTGGCTGCATCAATTTACATTCCCACCAACAGTGCAAGAGGGTTCCCTTTTCTCCACACCCTCTCCAGCATTTATTGTTTGTAGATTTTTTGATGATGGCCATTCTGACCGGTCTCACTCCTATTCTTAATCGAGATGCTAACAAGCAAATCAGCCACAAACTCCACAGTGTCCCTGGCTAACCATTGGGGGAAATTATCCTTTGTGTACCTTTAAGGCCCACAGGTAGGGGAACGTGGGCAAGCGGCCTATTTGCACTGCATGGAGTGCTCTGATTTGTGGGAGAGTTTTATACAGCCTGATACACATCTCAAATTATGAGGACAGTACAATTTCCTGGGATAATTATGAAAAATAACACTTGCCTTTTGGTGGCAATTTCAGTCTTTTCAGACAGAACAGATTCAAGTTTTGCATACTTGCTACTGTGAAAAGTAGTTTCCAGTGTCAATAATAGTGGTGATATCCCCACTGAATATTTTTAGAAGCCTCTCTGGAAAGTTTTGCATTTTCTATAATATCACAAAGGACCCCTTCTGTTTACAGTTGCTTAGAACTAAGAAGACAGATATTTACCCAAGTTTTCTTGGCTTCCTCTTGCTCCCTTGATATTCTAGAGTTCCCTGTGGAGAGGGCCAAGAACACACAGTCAAAGGAAAGCAGCAAGTCGTTAATTTTTAATTCAAAGTGATTTTGTGTTGAATGCAAGCAGATGCTGATAATATCAGAAGTCACAGCATAATTTTTTTGATCAAAGGGCTCAAGTGAGCCTGATGAAGCATGCATCTTGCTCGTCTTTGATAAACCACATCAATTATTCACCGTGAAGGCAGACATCCTGACATGAAAGCAACAGATAAAGGGCCTAAGCACATGTTCAAGAGGAGAGTATAAGAGAGTGGGGGCGGGGCTGGAGGGGCTGGAACAGGTATTAATAACAGAATTATTAACTGGAAACAAAGCCAGTGAAACAGCTTTATGGCCACTTTGAACTCACATTTAACTGGTTATAGTACATGGTGTCCTCGGGACTACTCAACATTTTGGGCTGCTGACATCTTCGGTGAGGTGTTCGCTGCTTCTGTGCAAGACCGTTTTCTGAATCTGCAACAGGATAGCAAAACTTTACTGTAAAGCATCTGAGGTTTTGGGAAAACTGAGTGTAAAATCGCTCATCACATAAATGCACATAGCAGAAACTCTGTCCTGTTTTAACGGGCACGTTAGAGCTTTGCTAATATTAGGAGAAATATCATGCTAAACACACACACACACACACACACACACACACACACACACACACGGATTGCTAAGTGTAAACAAGGGCAGCTGTGGAGGACTTTGCCTACATCTTTCTTATCTGAGTCAGCAGTCAAGAGTGAAGAAAAGAAAATTGGTTTGTCCATGCTGGTGAAGTAGAGGTTGGTGGTCAGCCTTTGTAGAGTAGAGAATGCCCTCTTGGTGAGATAACTCAGTTAAGGCAATGAAGGCAATCTGGGGCAGTTTGCACCACATCCTACAGTGAGAGTTCAAAGACATCTGGAGCACACACACTCTTGGGTAGATGAGAAGCAAACCTTCTGGTGGGATACATTTTGGGGGGATACATTTTGGAGGGCAAATGGCTTGAGCTAGTATTTTCTGAAATGCTTTGAACAATACCACTGATCCATGCAGTCTCTGGAGGTAGCGTAAAGGAGAAGGGGAAAGGATGATTGCACGATTTCACGGAGCAGCCTCTCCGTGTTAGTCCTGATTTTGGAACCCTGGACCAAGAGTGTACTAGAAATTAAGAAACCACAGGTCCAACAAAGTCATGATTTATTTCCCTTCCAAGCAGATGATTTTCATGAAATCTGCTGTCCTTTTGGCACTATATCTGAATCAGGATTCAACAGTTCTAACTTCTTGCCAACACACACACACGTGCACGCGTGCACAGGCCTGCACGCACGCAAACACAGCCGCCATAAAATATTGCTCATGAATGTCATGGTTTGGAGAAGACATATCACTTTCTTGGACCAAGGGTATACCATAAACTAATTATTTATAAAAAAGAGTTGGAGCTTTGTATTTGGAATCATAGCTTGATTTCATTAGAGATTCCTACTATACAAGGAAATTCTAGGGGAATTTTCTAAGTGAAGAATGACTCAGCAAGGACCATAATGAAGAGTGAATTATCAATTTCCTAAGTATGAAGTTTTGCGTCTTTTTTTTTTTTTAATTGGAACATATCTATGTTTGAACAAGACTATTAGAACCATACAGGACTTTAGGAACCATCCATTCTAAATACCCATTTTTTCACAAAAGGAAAAAATGAATGACACACCCCAGTTCAAGTGGCAGAGTGGGGACTCAACCTTAGATCTCTTACCTCCTGTTCTGGCAGTTAAAAAAAAAAACTACAGCATATTGTCTTTCTTAATAAAAAACTTGTTTTAAAAAGTCAAATTTAGGGCTTCCCTGGTGGCACAGTGGTTGAGAGTCCGCCTGCCGATGCAGGGGACACGGGTTCGTGCCCCAGTCCAGGAAGATCCCACATGCCGCGGAGCGGCTGGGCCCATGAGCCATGGCCGCTGAGCCTGCACGTCCGGAGCCTGTGCTCCGCAACGGGAGAGGCCACAACAGTGAGAGGCCCGCATACGGCAAAAAAAAAAAAAAAAAAAAAAAAAAGTCAAATTTAAGTGAAAGTAAGCTCCATGAAAAAATATTAATTAGCATAGCCATATGATGGTGCTTGCAGAAGGTTCCAGTAACCTTAACAGACATCCCTGTCCACATCTTCAGGAACTGTGCAGAGAACAGGATTCAAGCCTCTTGTACTGGCATCATTCTCAGAGTACAAGGAATCCAGAATTGATAAGGGTACTTTCTGATAGTTCCAACATACCTACCTCCATACACTTTATGAAGTTCATATTCTGTAATATGGTAGAACATAAGGTTGTGAGGTTCTTTTATGTTATCTCCTCTGATTCATAGACTAATGAACAGAAACATCTAGAGTTAAGGTTGCTGGTGTGAGCATGCACTGGAGATCTGACATTTACTCCCTCTTAGACTTTCTACTATTATAGGAATTCCAAACTTGACAACTCAAAAGACTGATCTTAAATAGTTTTGGGGTTCAGCTGACGTTCAGCCCCATTCAGTTGGACTTTATGTAAAGTTTACAATTGATCAGAAGCTTTTATTTTATATTCTCAACTGGGAATGCTTACTATAAGACGTGGTTCTCAACTTTTGCTCTTGATGAACTTGCTGTTTCATAGGTGGGTGTTCTTTTCCTGATTCTTAGAAAGAATTCAGTTATTGGATTGAATTTTACCTATTTTAACATTTCCCATAAATTAAGACAAACTTTTGGTATCTATACCATACTAGAATCTAATGTAAGCTGGTGTCTGATTTAGCATCAAATTTTTTTTTTTTTTTGCGGTACGCGGGCCTCTCACTGCTGTGGCCTCTCCCGTTGCGGAGCACAGGCTCCGGACGCGCAGGCTCAGTGGCCATGGCTCACGGGCCCAGCCGCTCCGGGGCATGTGGGATCTTCCCGGACCGGGGCATGAACCCGCGTCCCCTGCATCGGCAGGCGGACTCTCAATCACTGCGCCACCAGGGAAGCCCTAGCATCAAATTTTAATTTTCATTATTTTAACTTTAATATCTCCATATTTCATGATGTTTTGCAAGAAGTGCCACAACTTCCAGGTGCTTTGCCATTGGAACACATCTGAGTATCACTGATATATGATCGATCACAAGCAACCAAATAAATAATTGGGAAATGAATCATTATTCAATTACTGCTGTTGGAACAACTGGGTAGCAATATGCAAAAAATGTAACTTAAATATACACCTTATAAAACTTATTCTACATGTAAGGAACTTTGCTCAGTATTGTAGGGAAGACAAAAAGAAAAAAGACAAGGTTCCTGCCTTCAGTCTAATAGAGGACCTTGAGTCTTAAGAGGTTAAGTGACTTGCCTAAGGCCATAGCTATTGCTGTTGGACTCAAATTAATTTTTTTTAATTCTAAATCTTTTACTTTTCTCAATATACTTCTTGATTCTCACCAGCCACAATAAATTCCAGATGAGCTATATAGTTAAACATTTTAAACATTCCCATAAAAACTTTAGAAGGAAATGAAATAGACTATATATCTTAAATGTGGAAGAAGATATTAGGGACAAGGATGGGTTCAATTATATTAAAGTGAAGTATTCTATATGATGGACAGTAACAAAACCTTAAGATGAAAGAAAGTGCAACAGAAAGATAAAAACAAATTTAAAAATATAGACACAAAAGTCTATTATCCATAATGTGGAAAGGCTGAGGCAAGAGAAAGATGGAGAAATATTTATACATGTTGAAATGCAATTATGATATGAGATATTGAAAAACATTCAGCCACCTTGACAAAGAGCTTCAATTAAAACAATTACTACTGTCTTTCTATTAATTAGGATAAATCAAAAAGTAAAAAGACAATGTGGGATAGGCCCCAGGTGCACAGAGGAGTCCATAGGCTCCGCTTCTCCTGAAGTTACCTGACAATAGATAACAAAAGCTAAGCAACTTGTTCCAAGGAACACGTCCCAACAAAGTAAACCAAAAGAGAAAAAAATACCATTTGTATGAAGATGGATATAATACTTTAACAGAAAAAAGCTAGAACAATACTTTCTTTAACAGAAAAAAGCTAGAAACATGATAAATATTTGATAATTGGGGACAACTCTGAGATATAAATATGATGTCATACCATAAAGGCACCAATGAGGATAAATATGGGTATGATACTGATAGATGAAAATTCAAAGTTCAGAAAAAGAAGCAAATACAAAATAGCATATGGCACACTGATTAAATCTAATATGTGTGCACTTTGAGAAGTTTGTCATGATTTTTTTCCCTTAAAAACTTAAAAATAAAAAACTAATGAGGCATGTAGGACAAAAATTATGATTTCTTTCAATATATAAAGAAACTATAGGTAAGAAAGGCTAAATCTGTAAGTGGCAGAGTGGAAGCTTAACCCCTGTCTTTTGGCTCTTGAGCCAGTCAATTTGCTCATAGGAGATACAAAACAATAGGGTTACCTGGCACTTTCCTAGTTCATTTGACTAGTTTATGTAGATAAGCTGGGCAGTTCAAGTTTGAAGATATACATTAGAGTATGAGTTATTACTTTGAAGACAATGATGTTCATATTCTGTAAGTAGCCAACTTCCGTTTCACATAAATATTTGTTAAGCCAAGCCAAATTCTCCAGTTTGTAATACTCTGGGTGCTACCTACCTATTGTGCTTTATAAAAGTATATCATATCATGAATGCCAGTTTGAACTTAACATAGGTTTTCTTTCCTTTCAGGAACCCCTGGACATTTCTTTTCCCCCTGCACTTTTTGATTTCATAGTTGAGACCCTGAATACACCCTTCTCTTCTGAGTTGTCACAGAACTCTATAATAAACTGGAGATAAATCTGTCAGAAAATGGAAGAAATATGGAGAGAGTTTCAAGAGCATCAGGAAATGCATACTCCTTATTCCCTAATTCCGGATCACTGTGTGGCGGCACAACTGGCCAAGTCCTTGGTGAGAGACAAATGGCTGAATTTAGTTGATAGCTTTGTTCCGTAACTTTAAACAACTGGTTTGGAAATTTAATATTTCAATTTTCTTTATTGAACATGCAGGTATATCCAAACTAGAGTTGCCAGATCAAATACAGGGTACCCAGTTAAATTTGAATTTCAGATAAACAACCAGTACCTTCTGAGTGTAAGTATATATTCAGAACATACTTATATTAAAAAGTGATTGGTTGTTTATCTGAAATTCAGATCTAGCCAGGTGTACTTTTTCCCCCTAAATCTGGCAACCCTAATTCAAACACAATTTTAAGTTACAAATGAGGCTTTTTGTTTTCTCTCAGGGTCTCAGAGATGAAGAAGTCTATTTGACTTGCTGAGTTACAGCTATTTTGGCCACAAATGCTCTTGCCTAACATTGTCCCCTAACACTTAGTTTCACTTTCCATCACCCATTACAGATGTGCCAGTTCTAGTAAATTTCCTAGCCGGGCTTGCAGCGGTGGAAGGACAACCACAGGGACGGCAGGATGGCACATGCGGCCCAAATATTCCCCGTCCTGGGTGGGACAGTATGGATTCCAGGTCCCTGAGGAGTGGACAGGCAGTGAGCAGGGTTCTTGGCAGAGGGCATACTGGGAGAGCCATAGTCTTTGCACCGTCCTTGAGGGCCTCTGCAGACAGGGATACTTTCTGAGCAGTATGACTGCTGATTTGATTGCCATTTTGTGGATGAGGCATTCCCAGGGTCACTTGCCAAGTAAAACATCCCCCTGAGCCCTTGAGGCAAACAGAGTGTTCAGCGTTCTAGATTTATAGATGGCAAATCCTGTACAGAGTTAGGAGATACACCCTACTTAGGGTCATTTTCTTCACACTACAGTAGATGTTCAGCTTTTTAAAATACCAGTGCTAAGATCAGGACCTTGATAGATCTATCTATCTCATATACATATACACACACACACACACACACACACACACACACACACACATATATATATATATATATATAACACATATTTTATCTCCTTAGGTGGTTCTAATGTGCAGCCATGGCTGAGAGACAAGGTACTAGACCATCTTAAATCTTCCCTTCCCAATAAGAATCACACTGGCAGAAAGTTTGCAATAATCTGCACTACCTTAAAAATGCAGTATTTGGAAAATTATGGAATTATGAAATCTATGGAATTAGGGTTGCCAGATTTAGGGAAAAAAAAAGACACTGAGCTAGATTCGAATTTCAGATAAACAACCAGTGTGTTGTAAAGCATTTGCTCCTGATCTGCTGAGGCATGGCTATGTCAGGGATGCTCAGAGCCTTGACAGGGAGTAGAAGGGGAGAAATTATGTCTGGTAGTTCAGAGATAATTCAATTTTAAGTTATGACATGGAGGATGATAACCTCTGTGGTTAGGCTCCTTGCTTTTATATCTAAGGGGTCTGAAGCCCAGGTAGCTTGGGGCCCTCTGCTGGTCTCCCCTCAGAGCCTAAGCCTTGGACTCAGGTCTTTTGATTCAAACCTCAAGGCCCAGGCCATGGCCTCTATTACAATGCTTTTTCTTTAAATGAGACGTTCTTATAAGTTTTCACCTTACCACATCTAACTTCAGGAGGGACGAAGGAATTCAGTAGGCTTTTGTAAAACACACACACACAACCAGAAAGAGAGATTTTCTCCTGGGGTGCATGTAATTCAGATCTTCCTTTCTAAGATAAAAGGAAAACTACAAATTTTCCCAGTTGCCATGTTATGTCATGAACAATCTTCTTCAAAATTGCAAAACTGCTACAAAGAAAATATGCCTGCATTAAATTAGTGCCTGTGGAAGATGGTGGAATTATAAATTTTCTATATGGAATTCTCCCCTTATTAGTTAGGGAAGTGGTAATAACTTCCGCTAAAACGATTTCACAGCTCAGGTCCTGGCACACACTCAACAAACAATGAATGAATGAATGAATGAATGGTTACTATTCATCATTCTTGTTAAGGTCTGTTGTATCTCTGTGGTCCACTCTTTGTTTCTGTCAATTAGAATATTATTGCCAAGGACTTTCTTATCCTGGGACATCTCTGGGGAACCTTAGTCTACCAAGGAGGGGGATGAAATTGGCCTTTTAAAAACAAGGTTCATTAAGTATTTTTTTCTTAATATCCTTTCAATATTTTTTCTAGGAATATGTATTCACTTTTTTAGCCAAGAAAACCAAAACCAAAACTTAATCATTCATCTAATTTGTTACTACTTTTCCCCACACTTAACAATAAAGCCATAAATGTTTTCCCATGATTTAATCTACTTTAAAAATAGTATTATACTTCTAGAGTTACATGTTTTAAAGTAATGAATGAACATGATGTTCAAATAAGTTAAGCAGTGAAAAAAAAAAAAACCCAATCCCATTCCCATAATAGTAGCAAATGATGGAACAAGTTTCTTATCTGTCTTCCAGTTTAGTCTAAATGACATCATTTCTAATAGTTGCATGCTATTTCATTTTATGAATGAACCGTGATAAACTTATACAGTTTCCTGTTTTGGGCATGGAAGTTGTTTCCAATGTTTTTCTCTAATAAGCAATGCTGTGAGGAACATACTTATAGTTTGATCTTTGATAATTCACATTATTTTCTTAGGATAAATCCCTAGAAGTGGAATTACTGGCCGAAGACTATACATATTTTAAAAACTTACAATTTTATTTCCAATTGCCTTCTAGGAAGTGGGTAGCAAAATATACTTCTACCACCTGTACCTGATATTACCTGTTTTTGAAGGCCTTCACCAGCATGGGTCAGCATCTTTAAGAAAAAGCCTGACAATTCAATAGGTGAAAAAATGGCACGTCATTTGTTTTGATTTGCATTTCATTGATTACTTGAGAGGGTAAGTGCCCTTCCTTTCCCCCTTCCCATATTATTAGGCATTTGTGTTTCAGGATTCCTCTTGAGTTGGAAGCAGCAGCAAAGTTCAAAGGTCCCGGCTGGACCTAAAAAGGATGGAACTAGTTGCCTGTCTGGTGTGAAAGGATGAGAGGTCCCATTGGCTAATAGGTGTAGAGATGCCCATTTTTCAAAATTACCATGTTGTGGGAAAGTATTTCTCAAACTTCTGCATTCATCTGCCACTTAAGTATTTTTTGCTATATTCGAGACACCTGTACTATTCTTTATTTAATATTTTAAAATCAGCCAATTTCTTTTTCTCTTAAATACATTTCTTTAAAAATGAAACTACTACTGTAAAGGGAAAACACGTGTCATTTGCCATAAATAGAAGTAAACCGTAAAGTAAATACAGTAAGAACAAAACCATATTCTCACAGCTGAGCTAGGTTCTGTTTCCCACAGAACATTCTAGGCTTCTTAAAGGTTTGTTAAAAAGACAGGTGAGTAAATGTGAGAGGAACGTAAGACATACTAACATCACTATGACTTTCTCCTTAACCTGAAGAATTTAAACTGAGGACTGTAAAAGGAGTAACTTTCTTCTACACAATTCAGTGTTATTTATGGTCACATCCACACACCATGTAAAATCAACTTGCAGACCACCAGAGGTCCATGTCCCACACTTTGAGAAACATGAATGTTACAGAAGAAAAAAGAAGTCAGAAAAACCTGACTATGAATCCCATCTCTAGCACTTGTTAGAAGTCTGAACTCACTGATGATGATCACGCAAGTAAGGCTGTAGTGAGGATGACAGATAATGTATGAAAAGAGAAAGCATGGCACCTGAGGCAGAGCAGGTGCGCCTAAGGGGTTGTTGTGATTCTTGTTATATGAGTGATTCTCCGTCCTGGTTGTACATTAGTATCACCTGAAGGCCTTTTGAAAAACACTGACGCCTCAGCCTTATCCCTGGAGATCCTAGTTCAGTTGGTTAGGGTTAGGTCTCTGGCATTTTTATTGTTTAAAAAATGACCCTCCCGGGCTTCCCTGGTGGCGCAGTGGTTGGGAGTCTGCCTGCCGATGCAGGGGACACGGGTTCGTGCCCCGGTCCGGGAAGATCCCACATGCCGCGGAGCGGCTGGGCCCGTGAGCCATGGCCGCTGAGCCTGCGCGTCCGGAGCCTGTGCTCCGCAACGGGAGACGCCACAACAGTGAGAGGTCCGCGTACCGCAAAAAAAAAAAAAAAAAAAAGACCCTCCCCCTTTCAGATGATTTTAATTTGTAGCCAGGGTTGGAAAAACCAGATATTTAACTCTTTCCTAAGAACTTAGGTTGATTTTGCAGATTAGCTAGCTGCATCTTGAAAAGTTGGCCTAGGGTCAGAGAGGTTTTGAGATGGCAGAAGGAATTCTGGGAAGGGGAAGCACCTCCAGTAGAGCTCCCGGCATCGTCAAGCATTTTCTTTGCACTGGAAGCTGCATCAAATGGCTTGAGCCCAAAGCAGACATTAATTTCCCTGGACACTGGGAAAATCATTTCTCTTATTCCAAGAGAACAGTTTTGCTGATCATGGAAACATGTCTGGTTTCCAGAGGTACGATGCTTCTCAGTGCTCTTCTCGAGGGTTCAGTATGAATGCATGACAAAGCTGAAAAGCCATTTGGACCTAGTAAGACTCCTTTTAAAGCAAAACATAAAACTCAGGTGTCAGGAGATTTGAAACTAGTCAAAAATGTTTAAAATGTGCAAGCTTAGAATCAGTTATACAGATTCTAATGGGTTGCTGTTGGTTTTCTTTTTGTTTTACTTTGCATAGTGGTCAGATTGTTTGTATCATGTCCCATCTCTGTGCTTTTAGGAGTTTTCTAACTGCTTATTTTGATGTCTCACAATATTCCTTTCCAGCCAGGTGTCTTCATGTGGGATGACTGACTTCCTCTGTACCCTCCCTGACAATGGCTCTTCTCTAACTTTGGTCCTGTAGGGAGGTGGCAGGAATTAAGGCCAAAATGGCCACCCAAACTGTGCCCAGTGGGAAAACAGCATTAATTCAGCCTTTTCAAAAATGTCAACATAAAAAAAAAAATCTAAGACCTGTATCTGATGCTTAGTGGACCCACGGCGCCAGGCAGCAGGCTGGGAGATATCATTTCTGGAGCTCCTAATGAGATGCAAATCACCTAGTGAACTCCTCGGGAGCTGGGAAACAATGTCCTAGGTAAAAGCAGATAAAAATGGAACGGAATAATGTCTTTGAAGATTGGAACGATATTTTGAATGCCTGAGGATATGGGACACCAGATAGTGCTGGTTTTTACTACTAATTGTGAATGGGTCTTTGATTCCTCGTGGCAGGGGATTCCGGGGTGTTCATCCCCAGCTCTGCCTGGCTCTCTAAATTGGGTACCTGGTTCCGGTACCTGCTGTTAGCGTGCAAAGGGCCGGTCAGCTGTAGCGACACCAGCACTGGACTTGGGGTCAGAAGGCCTGGGCGTAGTTCAAGTTCTGGAGCTTACTGGTATGTGACCTTGGGTGAATTGCTTAGCCCCCTGGGCTGCCATGTTTTATCTGTGAAACAGGGGGTTGGACTGATATAGTGATTTTTTCAAGAGGGTGGTGATGTGGGACATTACAGCTGTTCTTGCCTGGAGATTCTGAGCTGTTCTCCTAGGAGTCATGCTCCTTCCCAATGTGTGAGCAACTGTGTGCAGTGAAAGATGTACCTGATGGAGGTTTGTTGCATGAAACCAGTGTGAAAGCAGGTAAAGGGTGAGAACCATTAGTTGAGAGGCTCTTTAAGGTCCCTGCCAACTTTAAGATGCCGTGGCTACAGATTTCCTGCCACTTGGCCTCTTAGTACCTCATCTGCAAAATGGACATAAATGCTGTTGACCTTACTGGCTTGTTGGAATTTAAAGATGACCAAACAAAATGCATTCAGGGCTTCAAGGAGGAAAATTCTCCATAACTATACCAGAACTTTATTCTAACGCAATTCACTCATTTAAAAAGCAATGCTGCACCAGGTGGCCTTATCCGAACCCCTTTCTGGATCATTTGGTCACTGATGGACTAAAAGACCACATTTTAACCAGTTACTTAGTCTTTCCCCAGCTGTGAGCAAAAACTGCAATGTACCGGTTAATATCGTACAGCTGTACAAACACCCACCAAGGTTTATAAATTCTAAAATATTTTTACAGGTAGAGAGAGCAGTCGTTAGTATGGATGAGTTGGTTCGGGGCGATTATACACACAAATGACTGGCAGGTGTGTGCGCGCCTGTGGGCAACAGTAGAGAACGTGAATAACAGATGAAATGAAATCACAGGTATGACTTTTGTTTGCATTAAACTAATGAGATGCAAAAGTGAGATCAATGCAGTATTCGTGGTGAAAAAGTAGATCACTCTGGTGCTTTCAGTTTTAATCTCCAAAAAACCAATAAAATAGGAAGTGTCTGAGGGAAACAAAGTTAAATAGAAAATAATTATATTTGGGTTATTTTCCTATCTTGTGCTTCATGTTGGAAAAAAATTCCTTAGTTCACTGTAAATTAAATCTGGTTCAACTATCCAGTAAATATTTAAAGATTTATAAAAATAGTGAGACACAAAGCTCCCAGTTCTCTGCTCACATCAAGAGTTTAGACTTCGGTTCTTTAGGGTCATATAGAATTATGTAATTTCTTTGCCTTGTTTTCTTACAATTTGATATGAGATTAATGAAAACCCTTTATGAAACCATACACAGAATAATGACCTCTCAAGCTCTCCACTCCCTCTGTTCTCCTTGAAGGTTATTTTGTCATGAGTAGGTCCGGAGAGATTTGAGTTTGAGTTTCTCCACTGGACTCAAGATCTTTCAACAAATTAATGTCATCAGCTTTCTTCCCTTTTAAATCCCCCTTCTCTGAGTCACCTGACCAGTATGTTGCAAAAAATACATTCCACATCTTGCAAAAAAACAAGCCAAGGGCTTCCCTGGTGGCGCAGTGGTTGAGAGTCCGCCTGCTGATGCAAGGAACACGGGTTCGTGCCCCGGTCCGGGAAGATCCCACATGCCGCGGAGCGGCTGGGCCCGTGAGCCATGGCCATTGAGCCTGCGCGTCCGGAGCCTGTGATCCGCAACGGGAGAGGCCACAACAGTGAGAGGCCCGCATACCGCAAAAAACAAACAAACAAAAAAAAGAAAACAAGCCAAGCTTAACCAAAGTAAATACAGCTATTATCCACATACCTGAAATGGGTATCTCCTGTGTTATACAGTGATTTAGGCCGAGACAAGGAAATTATCACCTTCACTCAGGTTTCTTTGTAGTGACTTTGTACTGACACATATGATCTGCTCTGATCACTAAGTTCGACCAGACTAAAAGACAGGTCCAGTGCAATTTAATTTTAAGTTTCCAAACTAACATATTTCAGGGGATTCATATCAGTAGTCCTCAACTCTTGAACCCTACAGGAAATGCTCTTTCAGTGTTTCCTGGCTCAGTCAAATGAAATTTTAACAATCTGAAGCCTGGTAGCATTTATCTGACAACAGAGTGAAAATCATGTTAACAGGAGCTCTCCACTGGAGCAACCTTGGACATGCGTGATGGCGCCGGGAAACGTGCCACCAGCTCTGGAAGGGCGGGAGTTCCTGGATGGCTTGGCACCTTCCCACTTCCAGCTCTCACTGCCTCTCACCCTGCGTGAGATGGGGACCCAGCAGGGAGGGGTTAAATGGGTTGAGGAGCCAGTCCAGCTGGGGGTCATTAGCAATCAAGGAGCAGCATTAAAAGGCAGCAGGAGACTAAGGGTCTCTGACAGGCTTGGCTCTGTGCACCATCTGGAAGGACAGAGGCTGACAAAGCTGGATTTTTTTAAAAAAGGACTTCATGGAGACCCCTTTCTTGGAGATACAAACATGAACAGTGATGTCGTTTTCCAAGTGGGTCCTTCCTTTTTGAGAGTAGGTCCAGGTAGCCACATTTCCAGGTCAATCCCTGGCCATAATGGACCAGTCATTGGCACCTGAGGTGGGACCAGCCCAAGAAACTCTGACTAATGGTTTGCTAGTGGCTAGTGATCAGAACACCCATGCTGGATAATGAGGTACCAGCAATTGTGAAGCCTGAAGTGTACAGCAGAGTTCATAGCAAATAACACATTTAACTGTAGTCTGTGCATTATAATCCAATCTGTGATGAAAAAGAGAAAACCTGACAGCTTTACTTAGGATATGCACAAGTTGATCATTCAAGCTGTACTTTTTGACACAATAAAAATTTAAAAACAAGTCATGGCTCACTTCCTAAGGTCATTCTAAGGCAATCTGTACAAAGAGGTGGCAGATACAGGCAGTCACAGATGTCACAATTGCATCTACCTGGTCACTGACTCAGTTCACATTATTCATTAAGTTGCTTTTCTCTTCTTTTTCTTTTTAGACTTTTGGGTCCCCCTCCCCCTTCACCTTATCTATAAATAAGAAAGAAAAAATGTTTAAAATACAGAATTTTATTTCTTTTGGTCATAGATTGTAGGCTTATAGAATAAAGAAGCCTCATAACATGATCTTTAAGATATATTACAATACTAATTTAGAACAAGCTGCTAATCTCTTTGTAAGAATCATTAATATTATAGTTGAATTTGCAGAGGAATTTGCATTCCAGCTCATTATTGTACGATTCTAACACTGGTCTTTGGTATACCTTTAAGTTCTGATAACAAAGCAGCCAGTGCAAGGAAAAGGACTCAGGGTTGTATTTGTTTTTTACATGGTGGATGTACTCTTCTGATATTGTTAAGAATGAATAGTAGCTAAAATTATCCTCATGGAGCTTTTGGCAAGTTTACAGATGCCTGGGAAAGGGAAAAAGTAAAAAGGAAGATCTAAGACACTGTGGTCTCTCAGATTCAGGGTCACCAGAGTGGAGTGGAGGGTCAGGTGACATTGCCTGCTGACCCAGGCAATAGACATCATTTGGAAAAGAAATCAAGGTGGTTAGCAGACCAGTAGAAACACAAGATTCTGAGAGTTGGGATTTGGATAATTTTTAGTAAACTTTGGACAAATTTACATCCATTAGTGGCTAGCCTGTCAGAAATCGTGGTGTTTTTATTTTATTTTATTTTTTGGGGGGTTTGCGGGGCTCTCACTGTTGTGGCCTCTCCCGTTGCGGAGCACAGGCTCCGGACGCGCAGGCTCAGCGGCCATGGCTCACGGGCCTAGCCGCTCCGCAGCATGTGGGATCTTCCCGGACCAGGGCATGAACCCGTGTCCCCTGCATTGGCAGGTAGACTCTCAACCACTGCGCCACCAGGGAAGCCCAGAAATCGTGTTTTAATTAAAGGTCCAGTCACACAGAACAGAGCTTGTTTAAAAAGAGACATGCAAATACCCAGAGATAGAACATTGTGGATATAATGCATGGAGGAATCCTATCCTTAAAGTTCTGTATTTGGACTGGGCATATACCCTGAGAAAACCATAATTCAAAAAGAGTCATGTACCACAATGTTCACTGCAGCTCTATTTACAATAGCCAGGACATGGAAGCAACCTAAGTGTCCATTGACAGATGAATGGATAAAGAAGATGTGGCACATATATACAATGGAATATTACTCAGCCATAAAAAGAAACGAAATTGAGTTATTTGTAGTGAGGTGGATGGACCTAGAGACTGTCATACAGAGTGAAGTAAGTCAGAAAGAGAAAAACAAATACCATATGCTAACACATATATATGGAATCTAAAAAAAAAAAAAAAAGGTTCTGAAGAACCTAGGGGCAGGACAGGAATAAAGACGTAGACGTAGAGAATGGACTTGAGGACACGGGGAGGGGAAAAGGTAAGCTGGGATGAAGTGAGAGAGTGGCATGGACATATATACACTACCAAATGTAAAACAGCTACTAGGAAGCAGTCACATAGCACAGGGAGATCAGCTCAGTGCTTTGTGACCACCTAGAGGGGTGGGATAGAGAGGGTGGGAGGGAGATGCAAGAGGGAGGAGATATGGGGCTGTATGTATACATATAGCTGATTCACTTTGTTATAAAGCAGAAACTAACACACCATTGTAAAGCAATTATACTCCAATAAAGATGTTAAAAATAAATAAATTAATTAATTAAAAAAAAAGAGAGGGCCAGGAAAGGAGGCTATAAAAATGTAAAAAAAAAAAAAAATAATGATAAAAATCTGTGATGCAAGAAAAAGAAAGTTCTGTAGTTCGGCTCATGCCGATTTTGACAGTTCTCATGGGACGTTTTCTTAGGTAGGTGTGACTATCTATGTGAACATGACTTTTAAATAATGGAAACTGAGTACTGATTAGGGTTATGGGTTCCTGGGAATGGATATGAGAAGTTTCTTTTAAATAAATTGTTTGGTAAAAATATCCAACCTTGATGCAAACTTGTTGCCAATCTTATACTAAAACTTCACAAAAGATTTGTCTACTGATTACTACTGTTGTCTCTTTAGTGTGCCATCTTTTATTTATTTTATTGAATGCAGTAGCAGAAGGCGTTTTGAGCTCTTATGCCTGTCCTCTCCCATCTCCAGGAATGGACTTCTCAGAGAGGAAATATTGAACTACTCCTGATTTCATTTCCAATCTGTAGAGTTCCCTTAGGCTCCACTGTGCTTGACGCTCCCATTTTGTGCAAATGGTGAAGTTTTGTTGCAATAAACATTATTCCAGGAGCTAGTTGTTGGACATTCCATTTTGTCAAATGACTCTGGCTCTTGCTACTTAAATGGATAAAGCAAAAAACCATAATCATTTAAGACATATGACTTGTTGATAGAATCTTTATTTAAACAAGTTTCCCCAATCATGGGTTAAATGTCCTGCTTCTAAGTGATGTTATGTAAGTTATTTTGAGGCACAGTGTTTTAGATCAGCCAAATCTCTACTCCATGAGGATCTAGGTGATGCCTCATCTAATTGCCAACAGAGCTGACCTGCTAATTCTATCCATTCCAGAACATGGTTTGTTTGCAGTGCTGATGAATTTGCTATGCTGTTAGCTGGGGTTGATCTGTGAATCCTACATGAAGGTTAGTAAAGTCAAACTATGCTTATCCTGCCTCCCAAGCAGTAAAATAGACTCAGTGAATCTTTCTGACCTTCCAGATCTACAACTACTTGCTCCAGAGATTTTAGTCTCTTTTCTGTGATAGCATAGCTTTGAAGAGTATATTTCCATCTTGTACTGAGAATTATATATACTAGGTTCGCAATATATAAATTGTTCAATAATTAAAACTGGCATTTCACATCAAAATATGCAACTATCTACTACCCAAATGCAAAATCCTCAAGAGGGCTGAGTTATGAAATTATTCAAACAGAGAAGTATTTTAAAAGTTCTCAACTGATAAAAAGTACTATACCCTGTTTCTTTCTCCTGGGTATGACTTAGTAATAGTAAGTATTAGGATATTTAATACAAATATGTTCCACGAACTAGAATAATACTTACACACGTATAGGGAAATAAAAAGAAAGTGACTTTGAGAGAGCTACAATAGCTGTAAAAGGAACATCCATAGGTGCCTCAATTCTGCTATTCAAGACCCACAGGGAGTTTTTGTTCAGAACTTGATAGAAAACTACCGACAACCTGATGGAGGGTAGTCAATTTTGTCAACAGAGCTTAGACTTGTTGTGTAATAACAGAGATCTCTGCCTTGGCCTCCCCTTCTGAAAATTAGCTACATTCAGCAACTGAGCATGATGAATATGATGGGAATAAAAGTTTCGAGGTGGATACTGGTTGTTCTGCCCTAATATCTCCTCCCCTCTGCTTTGGTAAAAGAGCTTCCTCTTTCGCGTGGGGAACACCTTCCAGGAATGTGGATGTGGCTGCCCTCCCCTCCTCTGCCTCTCCCCCAGACCAGGCTGAACACGTGGCCCAGGCCTGGCTGGTAGAGTCCCCCTTTCCCACCCATGGTGACTAGTTCAGGGGTGGACACACAAGCCACAGGGCTAGAGTTCCTCTAGGAGATCTGAGTGTGGACACTGGAGGAGAGAGAGCCCTTTGTCCTTTGGGATCTCAAGTTCTACGTAGTGGATATTGGCTCAGGGCTGGCAGTGGCCATTTTACGAACATTGAAAGTGGCAGCCCAAAAGGGGTAAGCAGTACTGAGAGAGAGAGGGAGAGACAGGGGCCTAATGACATTGTCTAAACCCTAACAAAGTGCATTATGGCCTAAGCTAGTATTAGATGGATTTCTGGTTCTTGAATCTAAATGAATTCTTGCATTGTCCTTACAGACGAGTAACTTACATAGTTATTGCCCTCCCTGCTAATCACCAGCATTGAGACTCCACACCTACACCCGGTGTGGAGCCCACCAGGGTCCACTGTCAGCAACGCCTAAGTCTCTCAGATGGGTGTAGTCCATCACAGATTAGGTCATTAGGTCCTTCTGAGCCACTAAAAAGTTAATACATGGAGGTTCCTAAAAAATATCATGCTTGTTATTGAGCTGCAGCTCAATAACAAAAAAAAAAACAACCCAATCCAAAAATGGGCAGAAGACCTAAACAGACATTTCTCCAAAGAAGATATACAGACTGCCAACAAACACATCAAAGAATGCTCAACATCATTAATCATTAGAGAAATGCAAATCAAAACTACAATGAGATATCATCTCACACCAGTCAGAATGGCCATCATCAAAAAATCTAGAAACAATAAATGCTGGAGAGGGTGTGGAGAAAAGGGAACACTCTTGCACTGCTGGTGGGAATGTGAATTGGTTCAGCCACTATGGAGAACAGTATGGAGGTTCCTTAAAAAACTACAAATAGAACTACCATATGACCCAGCAATCCCACTACTGGGCATATACCCTGAGAAAACCATAATTCAACAAGAGTCCTGTACCAAAATGTTCATTGCAGCTCTATTTACAATAGCCCAGAGATGGAAACAACCTAAGTGTCCATCATCGGATGAATGGATAAAGAAGATGTGGCACATATATACAATGTAATATTACTCAGCCATAAAAAGAAACGAAATTGAGCTATTTGTAATGAGTTGGATAGACCTAGAGTCTGTCATACAGAGTGAAGTCAGAAAGAGAAAGACAAATACCGTATGCTAACACATATATATGGAATTTAAGAAAAAAAAATGTCATGAAGAACCTAGGGGTAAGACAGGAATAAAGACACAGACCTACTAGAGCATATGAGGATATGGGGAGGGGGAAGGGTGAGCTGTGACAAAGCGAGAGAGAGGCATGGACATATATATACTACCACACGTAAGGTAGATAGCTAGTGGGAAGCAGCCGCATAGCACAGGGAGATCAGCTCGGTGCTTTGTGACCACCTGGAGGGGTGGGAGGGAGGGAGACGCAAGAGGTAAGAGATATGGGAACATATGTATATGTATAAGTGATTCACTTTGTTATAAAGCAGAAACTAACACACCATTGTAAAGCAATTATACTCCAATAAAGATGTAAAAAAATATATATCACGTTTAAAAAAAAATCATGCTTGTATGGGGTGTGTGTGTGTGTGTGTGTGTGTGTGTGTGTAGCATTTCGTGATTTTAATATTAGCTAGAAGTGAAACAAGATAAGTGTGCCAGTGTAATTTTTGAGACATCCATTTCTTATTAATGAAGTAAACAGAGGCATTTGTGAGGAAGCATGAGCAAGGAACTCAGCAAACACGTGGCCAATTTCCCACCTACATCAGACAAAACATGAAAGAGCAACTCTTAATTACAACCAAATATTAGCTCTGGCCCCTGGGAACTCATCATCCCATCTCAAGGTCTATATTTATGAAAATTTAAGCAATGTCTTAAAACATGTTAATTTGTTCTTTGTTTATTTCTTTCCCTGACAGATTAATTTATTCCAAGGGACTTTGGTTCTCAAGCCCTCATGTATCGATCGGGTGCATGTACGACATAACTAACAGCCTGGGGAGGAGATTTTGGTGGAAAACAAAAGTCTTTCTTGTAGTTTTCCTTAGGTAATTAACTTTGTATTTGTGGGCCCTGGAATGCTTCCAGTTTTCTCTGGATTTGCATCCTTTGACTTTCAGATCAATGGTTAATTTCATGAGCGAGAGGCTGGGAGCATGGGGAGAGGGGGGAAGGGGAGAGAAAGGACTTCAGGCTCCAGTGAGTCACTCAGAGCACATGGAGGCCATAAGAAAAGTTTTTTTTTTTTTTTTTTTTCTCCCCAAGAGCTTCTATGTAAAGAACATTTAGACGTTAATAAGAACCTGCAGTACTGGCGCTGGAGAAGGGAAGGTGAGGAGGCTGTGAGAAATGCTATTTATCATTTATGGACACTTCTCTCTGTGAGTTTTGCATCCCTCCATCTTATATAATCCCACTGGGAAGTCAAAGCAATGCTTACAAAGTGCCATCCTTTCAAAGTCTATTAATTGATGATCAGTTATTTTGTAGTCCATGAACTGTACTGAGAAGTCTGTGGAACTTACATTCTATAAATTTTTATATCTTTTAGAAAGAGAAAGTACACAGCAAATAAGACATGGAATTAGCCCCACACCGTGTTCCATACCAACCTCATGCCTATAACTATATCACGAGACTAACTTAGCAGAATAGAAAACCTCCAAAAATGCACCTGTTCCCAAAATTCAGGCAACTTCTTAAACATCCCTGGATTTTGTCTATAGGTTGTTTTAAAGGTATACGAGTTTTAAAAATTACATCAAAATCAGCAACCCCTAATGATATTATTTCCCCTTCACTAAACAAACCTTCCAAATCAGCAAGCAGAGAGATTTCTGTCACTCTTTAGAATTCCTGATTTCTATGAGCTTTGTGCCTTCTCCTAGAGCTTGTCATTAAATACAACAAACTTACATTATTATGTTTAAAATGCTAAATACAAGTCAGAACACTAAGGTAGATATTTTTACTATATAATATTGCTTTTACAAATGGGCTAAAGGGCATAAACCTAGTCCATTTTACAACTAGGACATATACCTGAAGTATAGGTACCTAGTATCAGGTGAAAGCAGTAATTGCTCAGGATTACTGTAATAGACTGTGTTACTTTTATACCAAATATTTCTATTGCCACCCCTAAAGTGCATCTCCCAGGAGAAAGACTCACATCCCCGCCCTGTTGAACTCAGGAGTGGTTGTGTGACTTTTTCAGGCCAGTGAAACACACAAAAGGATGTGTGTATTTCTAGGTAGAAGCTAGAATGTGGTTCACCAAATCTCTGCTGCAACTACCAGCAATGATCTAGACAGAAACCACTACACCAGCCTGGGCCCTGGAGTGAAGATAACACACAGCAAAGGCACAGCCGAGCCATAGTGGCACCGTACAAGTGAGAAATGAGCCTTTATGATTGTAAACCACTAAGGTGTGGGAGTGTTTGTTTCTGCAGCATAATCTAATCTATCCTGAAACAATAGCTTAAACCAGAGATAGACACTTTAATTAACTACTTATTAGCTGGGAGCTTATGAAATTGCCATTGGTAGTAACAAATGATCTAATAGCAGCAATCTCATGTGATTCAAATTATTAGAATTGAGAAAAATTGGAATATAAATTTGTATTCATGAATGCTTTTCCTTCTAAGGTGTAATTGCTTATTAAGAGAAGAACATAATTATTACTTTTAGTTTCCTTTTATAAGGAACATCATAGCAGAGTTAGAAAATGGTGGCAATTTAAATACTCACTCCTAAAACCATAGCAATATCAATGATCAACTGAGTGTCTTCCATGTGTCAGTTCCTAGGGATGCATTGGTAAGCAAGACAGGTATGACCCCTGCCTTCATGGGGATTTCATTCATTCTAGTGATGGAGTTCAACTCTAAAAGGTAGATTATTGCAAAGGATCTTAAGTGCAAACAAGAAAACAAATAGGCTGTTTTAAGGCACAATTACATAGGAAAAGGAGCTAAAGGATAGGGTGGTAGGAGATGATCCCTCTGAAAAGGTGACAGTTAAGATGAGGCCTAAAGAAGGACAAGAGCCAGCCACGTGAAGAGAAGGTAAAAGTGGGAGTGGGGAGCATTCCAGGCTGAGCGAACAGCATATACAGACATAGTGTCTGTGTCCTCCAGGCAGATCAGATCTGACCAGGGTGGCTGGACTGTAGTGAGGAAAAGGACCATAACGTGAGATAAAGTTGGAGAAACAGGCTGTGGACAGATCATCCAGGGCTCTGATGGCCATGGAAGGAATTTTAATTTTAATTCAATGGGAAGCTACTGAAGGAGATGGGAAGAAAAAAGACATGAGACAGTTTATTTCTTTAACGAAGAGCATTTTCTCTGGCTGGAGTTCCATACGTGTGGAGGCACAAGTATGGAAGCAAGAAGACCAGTGAGGAGGCCACTGTAGGTCAGAGGTGATGGCTGTCTAGACCAGGTTGTAGTGGTGAAGAGGAAGAGATGGGGACAAAATCAAGATATATGTTGTAAGTCAAAACAAAAACAGAACTTGAAGGGCTGGATGTGGAAGGTGAGGAAAAGGGCATGACCAAGAATGACTTCCAGACTTCTGGCTTGGGTCCTTGAGTGCATGCTATGCCATATTCTGAAACAGGGAACACCCAGGGAAGACGGAGGTTTCTGAGGCTGTGGGGAAATCAAGGGTTCTGTTTTGGACACGTGACGCATGGGATGGCTGCGAAACATCTGAGCGGAGATGTCGAGTGGGAAGCATGTCTGCAATGCGGAGAAACAATCTGGGCTGGACATAGGAACTGAAGAGTCATCAACACATCAGTGGGGTTTCAGGTTTGGGGAATAAATGTAGATGGAGAAGAAAGAAGGTTTTTGGATGCCTGAGGAACCCCAGCATTTAGAGGATTTAGTAGGAAGCAAAGAGTAGCCATGAGGTTGGGGCAAAGCCAGGAGGGTGCGTCTTCGCAGACACTAAGAAAAGGGAATGGTTTATGAAGGCTGAGAGAGGTGGAATAAGAAAAGGACAGAGAAGGTCCTCTGGACCTAGCAAACTGGAGGTGTCCAGCGACCCTGGAAGTGTGTTTCAGGAGAGTGATGAGCCCAAGGAGTTCTGTAGGGGAGGAAATACAGGCAATAGGTACAGTAAAAAATGTTTTAAAATTTGGGATTGACATATACGCACTACTATGTATAAAACAGATAACTAATAAGGACCTGCTGTATAGCACAGGGAACTCTACTCAATACTCTGTAATGACCTACATGGGAAAAGTATCTAAAAAAGAGTAGATATATGTATATGTATAACTTTGATTCACTTTGATATGATTCACTTTGTTGTACACCTGAAACTAACACAACATTGTAAATCAACTATACTCTAATAAATTTTTTTTTAAAAAGTACATTTGCAAAATCTAAAACGGCAAAAAGAAATTGGCTAAGAAGTAGAAAAGTGAAGAAGGGTAAGGGAGGAGAGCCCAGAATTAACAGTATTTATTTTAAAAAGACTATGAAAAACCCTGGAAATGATTGAGTTTACCTGGAAGCTACCAGATTGTTTTCTTCCATCAGCAAAAATGTAGGCTTGAGAACTAGCTAACCAGTTAGAACCCTGCACATCTGCACGATGTGGCCAGTTTCTGAAATACTCTGTTCCGCAAGCATCGTCTCCTGTTCCACTTTCTTTTCCTGTATTTATGGAAAATGCTGACCTAGCTGGTTTCTGTATCTCTTGGTACAGTTCACTTCCCTCTTAGCTTTAGGGTTATTAAACGAGAGTAAAATTTCATTATACTTTTTAGTAAAAACAATGTTTAATTAATATTTTTAATTGAAAAATGTACGCATTTTAGGTATAAGAAAAAGACAAATAGCACAAAAGATTACAGAATGAATAAGAAGTCCTCTCCAGACCCCCAGTCCTTGCTCCAGAGGAAACCTCTGGCATTACCGTATTGTGTGACATAGTCTATGCAGATACAATTCTAAAGCTATAGCTCCTATTGTTAGAGCAAAACCCAAACCCCCAAAGCCCCTGAGGTGTGGGCATATTTCTACACTCTGTGCCTTGCTTTCCTCATATTCCAATATAATATGAAGGCTGTTCCATAGGAATACATATGGATACAACTCATTCTTTTTTGTGGTTTCCTAGTATTACATTTTTATGGTTGTGCCATCATTTAATAAGCTTTCTGTTGATGAAGATGTAGGTTTTTATTAGCATCTTAAAACCATAAGATAAAGAATGTTTTTAAGTGATTACATAAGACCGTTGCCCAACAATACACAAAACTTTTGCCCAACGTTAATTAAACAGTTGTTATTCCCAATCCCAAAGAAGGTTAGACTGGGAATAACTGATATTTTTATAGTTTGTGATAAGAAAGACGGCTGGTGTTTTGGTGACTTTTTCATTTATGACATCTGGGGATAACAGCAACCCCAGCCTTTAGGAATAATAAGCATAAGTCATAGGAATAATAAGGAAAAGAACAAATATGAAAGTTTTAAGACATTTAGAAAAACAATCCTTTAGAATAAAGAAATAGTATATGGGCTATCAAATGGCTTATATAACAAGTACGTGGTATTTTTTTTTTTTCTTTTCTTGGCTAATATGCTACAAGATTTTTTCAAAATGGCGAAGTTTTCTAAAGATGCTTTCTTTCAAACTTTATATTACATGGACAATTAGTATTTTCAATTTCAAACAATAATACTGCTTTTGCAGGGGGAGGGATAGATTGGGAGTTTGGGATTGACATGTATACTGTACTATATTTAAAATAGATAACCAGCAAGGACCTGTTGTACAGCACAGGGAACTCTGCTCAATATTCTGTAATAACCTAAATGGGAAAAGAATTTGAGAAAGAATAGATACACGTATATGTGTAATTGAATCACTTTGCTGTACACCTGAAATTCATACAACATTGTTAATCAACTATAATATAAAATAAAAATTTTAAAAAGAAAGAAAAAATTTTATACTGCTTATGTTTCAGTTAAATCTTGTTAGATGTTTTAGAAGAGTGTACCTAATAAACAAGAAGAAAAAAAGAAAAAAATATACTGCTTTTATTTGGGGGAGATTTTTCATGGGCCTAATAAATGTATTATGGAAGCCAAGTGCTCACATGCCTTCCCCTAGTATCATCATTAATTAGGAAGGTGTGTTTCAGGGGTTAGGGAGGTGGAGATCTGTTTGGAAACACATAAAATAAAGTTTGGTTGTGAAGGTTTGGAAGTCAGTCTTAAAGATTTTGCCTTTTATCCTGTGAGTTGTGGAGAAACCTGAGGTTTCTGATGAGGAACATGACACAGTACAGTTGTCCCTCAGTGTCTGCTAGGGGATGGGTTCCAGGAAACCCCGTGGACACCAGAGTCCGTGGATGCTCAAGTCCCTGGTATAAAACGGCGTAGTACTGTCGCCTCTCCGTATCTGTGGGTTCCACACCCACAGATTCAATCAACCCGCAGATTCTGAGGGGAGGGCCGACTGTGAGCGGCAGTGGCACGTAGAATGAATTAGAGGAGGGGCAAAAGGGAGAATCAGAAAGAACACCGCAGGAGTCCACGCTGAGGTGAGGAAAACCTAGGCTAGGGCGAGAACAGCAGAAACAGAAAGTGAAAAGGACCTAAGAGTGAATCTTAACCCTTTTTCTCTGTCCCAACACCCTTGCGAAGTGAGACAGATTCCATTAATTAACAGCGATTCACTCTGCATTCAAAATTTTGTTATGAATGCAGGAGAAAGCCCAATTAAAAGGCTAAACCATTAAAGTGTGTCACAACAAATCATTAAAATGAATATAAACAAGGAAGTGAGTGTCTTCAGACTGTTCTGTTGCTTACGTTGAATGGGCTGCTTTTGCCTTCTTTGGTGCCTTCCACGAGCCATCATTGCTATAAGGTAGCGAGGCAAGACCTCCAAGAATGGAAGATACAGTCAGCAATGATGGTTGATTCACGAACTTAATCATCTGTGCTAGGTAAATTCTAGACAGCTTAAGAATAAACATTTTAAGGATATTTATATTAAATCTAAATGTTAAAAAAGTTTTTAAAATGATAAAAGATATGGATGAATATATAATTAGGGGGTGGGAAAAATCCCTGGAAGCAGGAGACCAAAGACAGACACTCTAAAATATTGAGCTGACTACGTTAAAATGAGAAAGAAAAAAAAAACCTTTTGACAGTAAAGGTGCAAACAAAAACAGCAAAATAAATAAATAAATGGCAAACAACAAAGTGTCAAAGTATCTGTAACATCTTTATTGAACAACAGATCACTGTGCCTAATGTATAAAGAGCTATTACAAATCTTTGAGAGGAAGAGATTTCCTACTCAGCGCTCTCTCTCTTCATAGAATATAGCAGACTGGACACACCTGAAATGCCTCTCCTTTGATAGAAAGACAGCCATAGTTACCCAGAGTATGGCCAAATGGATGCTCCCAGTGTTAACAGAATTATATACCTTAGTTTGATACAGCCCTTTCTGCTGTAAGGAAATAGAGGATGACTAAGAACACGACACGGGTGTGGGGAAGAAGGTCTTGTAGAGTGAAATGAAGACAGGGTGTGTGGAAACACTAAAGAAGATAGCAGAGAAATACTAAATCTTATTTTTCAAGCAACACAATACTGAGAAGAATGTAAAAGCATCTAAAACATAGAACCCAGCCTGCAGTAGGCACTTTATTCAAAGTGTACTGAATTTAAGCAAAGGCATGACATAACTAGAGGCAAAGAGGCAGAGATGAAGTAGGTCCTACCTTTAACAATAATTACAATAATAGCTAATTATACGATTATGGCTTACTAGGTACCAGATGCTTAGCTTAGCTCTGATATGGGTGATTTCATTTAATTCTCATAACAACCCCTGTAAGATTGGTACTAATACCCCTATTTAACAGATTTGGAAACTGAGACTCAGGAAACTGAAATGCTTTGCTCAGGTTCACAGGACTAGAAAATGGCCAGGTGATTAAAATTTTGACTCCAGAGCCCATGTTCTTACCACTACACTCTACTTCCTCACTGGCCATCTCTCATTAGCAGGGAGACCACATGTGGTCTGAATGGACCCAGGTCCTCAGCCGGTAGCCACAAACATGGTTCTTGGTAGAAGGGCTGTAGTTCTGAATTTCCACACAGGATGGCTGGATTCTCCAAGTGCCATGAAGCATCAGGCTAGGCTAGGAGGCTGAGAGACTAAAAAATGGAAAAGCTGCCACAAAAGAAATGGTCTTTCTGGGCCTTCTACTTTCCAGTGACCAAACTGCACTCTGTTTATTCAGATGGAGGCAGGCCCTGGTGCCAAGCACTGTACGTTGAAAGGGAATTCGTTTGTGAGGTCCTTTGATGTCACGTGCATCCCAGGAACACCCAGCTCAAACAGGGAGAGCTGCTTCATGTTTATGCCTCTAAATAAAACCATTTGAGTACACAGACCAAAGACCTGGTCCGGGAGCACTGCGTTTTCTCCAATAGGGTGATTCATTACTAATGTCTTCATTTTGGACACAGCAGTTGAATGTGAAGCCATATGCTTTAAATTAAAAGCACACTAAGCAAATCACAAGTTTCTCAAGATGGTGCTTAAAGTCTGTTTTGGCATCTGTTGGTTGCCAAAAGACCCATATGATCCTGTAATTAAACAACAAATATTTTCTGCAAAATCAATCACTTTAGCTGTCCCCAAATGCTATGATTATGTTTAAATGCTATGTTGAGAAACAAGTTGCACAACTAGACCTTTTTTAGAGTTGTTTGTTCCCTACTCCAATACTGTCCTGATCTTTCTCTTAGCCATTTTATTCCAATTCATTATATTAGAATGCAAAGCTTTTTAGTTACATGAGCAATAAACAGCAGAGCCCCAGAGCCGGAAATGTTGGCAGCAGAACCACCACTAAATAGATACTGTTATATCTAAGTGGTCAGAAGATTCCTTCACCATGTGGTTGGTACCAGAATCAGCTACGGGTCTTGACTGCAGTCATCAGAAACCAACTGAGGTCATCTTAAGTAAAAAGGGGAATTCACTGGAAGGAAGTCAGGGACTCACAGAACTGATGGGGAGGTAGCCAACCCAGCCTGGACAACAGGTTGGATCCAGAGGCAGTGTGGAAAGCCAGGGAGTGGAAAGCAGCAAGGCCACTGCTATGCTGATGCCTCCACCTCCTCCCTACGTCTTTGCCTGGTTGGCTGAAGAGTCTGGGGGGCACCAGTTGGGCAGGGCCTCTTTTAAGGGCTGACCTGTAGTAGAAGTGGAGGTCGCCCATACTTCCCACCTAGATGGTGAGGAAATTCCCCCAGGAAGATGGGGTTGCTAAGAGCAAGACAAGGTCAATGCTAGGCAGCCAAAGGTTCTGGTACCACACTCCTAAAATAGAGACCATTTCCATGTTCAGGCCATGTTTTCCAACCTCAGCAGGAAAATGTGTGGATAGAAAACCAACTCTATGAGGGTCACAGAAGAGGTAAAGGTAGGATGCAGCACCTAATGAGCAGGCACGAGCAAGTGAAAGAGGCTCCTTCCTGAAGGAATCGAAGCTTATTTCACAGGCTTGTGGCTGGTGAATGTGTGTTTAGAACAATGGCTTCTTAGGCCTACTTCAGCTGGGAGGTTGCCTTCTACAAAATGCATCGTTTCTTATCGCCTTAAAGGGCCTTCTCCACCCTGGAGGCAGTGAGGTGGGTGGGATAGTGGTAGTTGAGGGGCAGAGGCGGGGGAAAAAAGAACAGAAGAAGAGATGCTTATTTAAAATGGGTTGTTCTTCCGCCTGTGAATGTTATGGGTAAGAGAAAACATATAATCAGAATTAAGGAATTTCATGGCCAAATTAAGGCCAATTAGGAATGTGCGGTAATGCTTAGGTATGTGGAACAGCTAGAAACAGTGTTCTGCACGATTTACGTTGTACTCTGAGGCCCAGCTGAACTTAGGTAAAAGCAAGCTCGGATGAGGAGAGGCAGAGGGAGCCCCTGGGGCTGGGACCAGTCAACAGAGGGACCACCTAGGAGGTGAGACGTGAGGGGCTAAAGGGCCAGCTTTCTTTCAGGCCTGGTACCAGAAATGACAGCTTTTTTTGGGGAGAGGGGTTAAGGTAGGGATGCCCCTCAGAATGGTTGTGATGGGGCTTCCTATTTTCAGTATTCGAAAAACCTGGCCAGCATCAAAGACAGGCTAATTAGAACTTCACATTTCTTTCCTTTTGGCCTGAAATGAACTCACTCAATGTAGTGCTGTTGACTTTATCATGCTGGTGGGTTAAGCCCTAATGGCAAACGTTCCCATAATTAATAAAGTGAGGAAGTTAATTTTACTTAATAAACTGTGTGCTTGGAAGAAGATATAAATTTCAAAATAGCCACAAGAGAGAATAATAGAAGGTGTTAAAAGTAACAAGAAATGTTGGGAACACCTGGATTTGGGCATTTTGACTGCAAAGGTCCCCACTAAAATGCAACCAGATTTAGGAAGAGTGGATTCATTAGGAATAGCGACTAGAAGCTTCATTCATTCATTAGACTAGCTGAGAAAGGGGGAAGAAGGGAAGCCAATGAAGGCCCAGATGGTATGTCCTTTGGAGCTGGGAGACGCCCGAACGCCCTTAGAGCCCTTGGAGAGTAACAGTAAATGAGGAGAAGTGGGCCGTGTGGGCAGGAGGAGCAGGGCAGAGGTATAGGGCCAACAATGGCTTCTACCTCGTCATTCAGTCTTGCCTGTCTAAAGACTGGCAGCTCATCTCCCTGGTGGCCACGAGCTTCCCATCCCACCATCTGGCCATCTTCAGTCAAGGCGGTGGTGCAAGAACTACCGCCATTTTTTTGACCACCTCCTACACGCGAGGGGCTGGGCTGCCCAATTGGCATATATTATCTTTTCTCCTCCCCCCACCTCTGCAAAATGGTGGCTGTGGTTCCTATTTTACAGATGAAACTTAGGTTCTAGGGGGGTTAGTGACTTGCCCAAGATCCCAAGGCTCGTGGATGTCGGAGCCCGCGTCCCTCTCTTGCACAGGTGCTCTGGAGACGCGGGTGTGACCCTGGCCTTAGGGCGCCACACAACCCTCACGGCTGAGTCAGGTGCGGCCAGTGAAGCTTTAATGATCACCTTCTGTGCCTGGTACTGGGCTGCCTTCAGCAAGAGAGAGAGAAAAGTGACAGATGAAGGCGTGTAAGTGTAGCTGGGCACTGAAGGTGTGCGCTGGGAGAGAGCGCACAGGGAGGCGCGGGGGGCCGCGAGCGACGAAGCAAAGCGTGGGGAGCCCTGCGAGGAGGAAGCAGGGGCTGGAACACGGGGGGACTGCGGTGGCGAATGAGGGGCCGGGCTTGGGGTACAGTTTACCTCGACACATCCGCCGCTGGGTGGGGCGTCGGGGGCTGCTCGGGACCGGCCACACTCAGGGAGATGATTCTGTAGCACAAAGGTAGCCATTTTGCTGTTTACTCCCGTGGTAAAATTCCCATTTGCTATTAGATAATGTGTTAAATGTCTGTTAGCACAGGTGACAGGAACCAGTTCAAATCTGTTCTCCTAGCACAGCATAGGCTTACTGGACAGAACAGTCTGGGAGGAAGAGCTGGCTTCAGGTGTTCCAGGGGCTCACATCACGTAACCTGGAATTTCTCTCTCCTGCGGTCTCCTGTATGCCCACCGTCCCCCATTCCTTCTGTCCCTAAGCCCTGCTCCTCCCTACGCATCGACCACACTCTTTTACTTCATACAGCTTCTCTCCACCTGGTGGAGGTGGGAGAGTGACGGTGCTGGAAGCACCATACATAAAACCTCAGGTGGGCCTAACTTGAGGCATTTCTCCCACTCTGTACCAATCACAGCGGCCGGGGGCGGGGCGATCAGGGATTCTGATAGACCAGGCCCGGGTCTCATTCCCAGAGGTTTGACCAGGAGTTGGCATAATTTGAGCATCTCATCAGAACCGCAGGAAGTGTGTGTGTGTGGGGAGCAATTTCCCAAAGGAAGGCAGGTGACATGATCAGAAGTGGAGGAGAAGGAATGCTGACAACACTAATGAATATCACAGTGTACAAAATCAGAGCTCCATGAAATAATATGGACTCTCTATGAAAAATGGGCAGACGTCTCATGACATAGGAAAATCTTACAGATGCTCCTGACTAATGACTACCAGGGTGCACATCAGAGAGAATTGGAAACAAAACAGTGGAAAGCCAAGGCTGCATCGTGTTCAAGTATATGGAGCTCATTTATTTTAAGATGTGCAGTTCTCTTTTAATTATTTATGATACCTCACAGCATACTGTAAGTGGATCCCAGTATGTTTTGTGAGAATAATGACGTCGTAGGAGTAACAGACCTCACTCGGGTCTCTGTTCTCCAGCTTTCGCTAAGAACTGAGAGAGAGGCAGTGGAAGTTGATATTCAGATCTGTTTATCTGCTTGACGATGTATCTTTTCTGTGCTGATGTGTGCCAGGGGCCGTGGGCTTTGGAGTCAGTGGACTTAGGGAAACTGTGAACCTCAGTAAGCTACGTTGGGTCACTGAACCTCAGTTTTCTCCTTTGTAAAACGGAGGTGGTAAGACTCTCATTAAAAGTGGTGAGGAATTCGTTCATTACTATGTTCAAACAGTGATGTTTATTGAGCATCTAGCATGGCTGTGTGATGGGCACCAAGGATACAGCACTAAACAGCACGGACAGGATCCCTGCCATCAGTGAAGGAGACCAATGAAAGGAAATGATATTCAAAAGACACCTGGCACAGAGCCTGGTACACAGTAAGTGCTCAGTAAGTGTGAATTGTCTTCCCTTTTCCTGCCAATCCACTCACTCATCCTGTCTTAATCTAAAAATGGTAGCAAATCTCTTAATTTCTCTGAGCCTCAATTTTCTCATGGGGTTAATTGAAGGGTTTGGAGAGATTTTCTGATGTTTCATCTTGCTTTAAAATTCTGCGAATCTTTGGCTCTCTTTCCTCTTCACCCAGGGCACAGAAAATGGGTTTATTAAAGAGAATGTCACTGGGGACTATCACTTGAATCCTGTCTTTAAAGGGCAGTTTTATTATTGTTGCCAACCTGGCCCCTAGACCATCAACCTGACCCCAATGTAAAGCTTGCAGAGATACTTCTACCCCACCCCATCTAAAACAGCCTCAGCAAGCAACTCTATCAACATAAAGGTGCCTATAAGAGTGATTTTACAATACCCATAAGAGGCAGTGTGGTTATGATAAGGGCTTTCATTCAGATAGATTTGGCTGGAATCTCAGCAATTGAATGGGATTTTCGGACAAACGATTTAACCTCTTCATGCCTCATTTTCCATATGTGTAAATGGGAAGGAGAAAAACTGCTTCAACAGGGATATTGTGAGGATTGAACAAGATAATGTATGGGGGGGTTGCCTGGTGTGGAGTGTATTAGTAAATGGAATATACTACCTTGACTTGAGAAGTGACTGCATGTTAATTGCAAAATGGTAGATGTAAGGAACTCCTGCTGGAGAGTAGAGCACCTGGAGCTAGTTATAGATTTGTATTATCAGGCTTAATGTGTTTTAAGTGAGTTTAGTACATAACATTATTCTTTTAGCAGAAGGCTGGGGGAAGAGACATTAAGAAGGTTAACTAGGAAGTGTGATGCTCACCTATGAAACAAGAGGGTTGGACTAGATGACCTCGAATATCCTTATAAATTCTAAAGTTCTAGGATTCCAGGCTTTGCTAAAAGTCTGTGAGGGAATTTGAGAAAAAGGAAAAAATATCTTTCATTCTACTCTACCTCACTCTCTCTTCCCACACTGGACCTGCTGACTGATGACTGTTAGCTGTCCTATGTTACCACCAACCTCTGTTGTCATTAACCTCACGTTTTCATAGAAAGCCCGTTTTGTCCAGTGAAATGTGAAAAGGTGCGGTTTACAACCCCATCATATCTTTGATTTTTAATACTTGATCTCAGTGAAAGTGGTTTGAACTCACTTAGCAAGATCATGAGAAACCATAGAGGCCCTATGTACCTTTAACACAGAGGCAAGAGTTCTAGGCCTCCTAGGAATGAGGTTAGTGTTTGTGAAGGTCTAAAACTGCAGGCACATATTGACACTGTACAAGCTCTTAAATCCACAGGAATCCGCTGGTGCTCAAAGGAGAGCAATCAAAAACCTAAATTAGTAATTGTGTCAATAGATTTTGCTACGGAAAGAAAAAAATTAGCATGCCTGAGGCTATTGGAAAAAAAGTTCCAAGCAGGGAGAAGAGGTAGTAAAATATCCAAAGGCCCAGCTTGATGATGTTCATTTTTAAATGTTGAGAGCAAATGTGGTATTATGACCTTTTTCTTCTATCAGCCCCTTGTGGCAGGGCTCTGTGGCCTCTGAATATTGGGCCATAATCAAGTTAATTTACTCAAGGATCCCGCAACAAAATCAAAAGTGTGAGGGATGGCGAGTGTGAAGAGAGTGGTTCAGCCGAGTGTTTTTCCCAGGACCACCCTAGAGGCCCTGATGGAGAGAAGCCATTTGAATACTCCAGCCCCCATCCCAGGAGATTCTAAATTTGGTATCAAAGTGTAGCACCGCCCCTCCCACCCTTCCTTCCTGGGTTTAACAGAGAGCAGTGGACCATTTTTTTCCCTCCAAATTCAGCCAGGTTTTCTTAGCTCAGTTCTATGTCTTGTCCTTCACAGAGATAAATATGCAGATGAGGAAAGATCTTTCAGGTAACTGGATTTTGTAGATTCAGAGAGATTTGAGGCCAACAAAACAAAACAAAAAGAAAAAGCAAACAAACAAAAAACTATTTAGTGCATGACTTCTGATAATGGAAAGGAAAATGTTTGAAAAAAAAAGTTTGAAGACAGTAGTCTTAGCTGGTGTGAGGACAGGAGCATTTGGTTCCTGGTCTGCTCGGTGCCTGGCTCACTCATTACAGGTGGATTAAGAATAAAATATGTTAATATAGGGGCAGGGCCATAATGAGGCATTTCATTAGAGGTAAAACCAAAATATGGAAGAGTAATTCCATTTGTTTTCAAACAGCTTAGGGTGCCAACTCTTATTCTCAAAGGAGAAAAGTTAGGATAGAACTTTTGAGGAAAAAGCCCTATTTGAACCTTTGTCCTTTCATTCATAGGAAGCATTCACTCTCCTGTGCCTTTTGGTTGTTTTCAGAGAAAGTAACTGTACCAAGAATTCTGTACTGGAAAGTAATTTCCTATATATATATAAACATATATGTATACTTATATATTTATGTATATATTATCTATATGTATATATAATATGTATATCTATAATGGAAATAATATATAATATATACATATGTGTATATGTATAGAGTGTGTCTATATATATAGGTATATATATAACAAACACTTTTGTCTCTGAGATCACTATAATTTGGACAGTGGTTGTGATAAAGGATATTAACTACAGGAAGTAAAACAAGTTTGAGGCATATTTTGACCAAGCTGATACAGACGTAAATCCTCTATGGTTTTGTGTTTGGGAATAGTTGTTTTCTTTCCTTTACCTGTGTTCGTGTCATTTCAGCAAAACAAAAACCCATGTCATGCACTGTTGCACAGGCAGGTGTGAAAACTTATCTAAGCCTTTTCTGCTACAGTTGGTTGACTTTTCTTTATCGCAAAATGCCCCTCCCGAAAAGTGCTGAAATTCTTACTTTGTTGGCACTGGGCAGAGTTGGCAAAGCTGAAAACTAACATACCCATTTATTAAAAAAAATCTGAATTGACTTCCAAAGCTTTTACTTAAGCGTTGTTTATACAAACTGTTAAATATTTGGATAATCAGCTGTCAAAGTAGCAGTTCCTGGAAGAATTATTTTCTATGAAGCTGCCAAAGTATTTGATTTTGACATCAAAATTAATTTCACAAAATTTTAGATTTAGTTTAAATCAAATTTAGACTTGATTTGGAGCCATCGATAATTAAATTTTATGAGCACACAGCAGAATCTCTGGTGCCTGGCAAAGTCTTCAGGGCCACTGAAACCGAAACTTCCACCATGTGACCTTTATTCAGGGGCAGCTCTACTTTTAAATTAAGAACTTTTCATCTCACAGAAAATGAAAAACAATGAGCAATTTCTTTGGGTCACGTATCTCTGTTGCCAGAAAAATAAAAGACATCGAATTTTTCAGTAACATATATAACAGGCACCATTTTTGCTTTTATGTAAAGTATCAATTCCACATGTAATTGCTGAATATTTTCTAAATTAAGAACCCATGTGGTGAGCGGGTGCACACAAAAAGATAATCAGAAAAATCTCGGCATTAAAATATAGCCTGCAAGTAAAAACACATAAATCACTTTGGTGAGTCCCAGCCTGCTGTGAAAATGATGGCTCTCAGCCTTGTATTTCTGTTGAGTCTAGTACAAGGAACCAAAAATCCACTGGGCCTGTGAACTTTAGGTCACAAGGTAAAGGCAACTAAAACAAATAGCTACAGAGCACAAGTCAAAGACCAAACCCAAAGCAGCACAGAGATCTACTACTGGCTTATAATAGAGTCTGAGCTAGAAGGAGACCTGCATTCTAGTTTCTACTTTTCATTCCACTGCTTAGTAAATTCACTTCACCAAGGGCGCTGCTTTCCCAAATGAGGATAATAAAACCTCTCCCTGTACCAACACCATGTGACTTCTTGAAGTGATTTCCAACTCCAAGAGCTGTCACTTTGCTTATTTCCTTATTCAGTTGCTTGTTTAGAGACTGTTGCTAGTGAAGTCACAGGTGTAGGTTTTCTGATCACCTGGGTCTGTTCTGCTGTCCACAAACGGTGCCCCTGATGCCGGCTGGTCATCTCACAAACGTCACTGGGGGGCAAACCCGAGAGCACGCCTGTGCCCCAGGTGACCCTGTGTCCACTCCTGGAAAACCACGAAATTGTTTGCAAAAGTGGGGACGGCTCTGCAAGAGCTCAAGGCCCTACAGTGCAGTGGGGGGAGGGGGGGGGGGGAAGGTGAGCAGACCTCACAACTGTGCTGCTTCTTGCTGGTCCAGAGGAGCTTTTGGAGGTGAGTGAGGTATAAGAACTGATTATTTTTTGGCCCCCCCTTAAAAGAAAGACATACTCAAGTGACTCCTGAAACTTTTCTTGGCTCAGAACACAAAGAATCACTAGGAGTAACACATTATTCGTCTGCGATGCATTATTCAGGCTAGTAGAAACATTTGCAACCTGACGACATGCTGGAATTTATGTTCGAGACTTATTTATCAGGTTTCCTCTCTCTGCATGTCCCTGGAGCTGTAATTTTCAGCCTTGACTGCACATTAGAGTCATCTGAGGAACTTGAAAATAATCTTGATGGCCAGATCACACCCCGGAACAATTATATCAGAATCTCTGGAGGTGGGACCCAGGCAGCTCGATATTTTTTAAAGCTCCCCTGGTGATTCCAATGTGCAGCCAAGGTTGAGAAGTGCTGTATTAGAGGAATGACAGTTGCATGGACCCCGACTCAGGAACTGAGAAGGGTGGAAATGCTGTCAGTTATGCTGACTTGTTAAAAGCGTCCCAGATTTCTAGGGTAGCTACCTAGCGTCTGCTGAAAAGTTATTTCAGTTTTCCTCTTAAGGGTCAGAATCAAAGGCAGACAGCCTAAAAATAACTCATCAGCAGCTTGTTTGGCTGATGAAAATTGTGGAAGCTCTAAGTTGCTTTTTAACTTTAGCTTATTGCCTTCTCCCTTTGAAATACTTCCAAGTACTAAGAATCACCTTACAGATCAATAAAAGGTCTTGTTCACCGTGTTAACAAGTGTGGGGCTTCCCTGGTGGCGCAGTGGTTGAGAGTCCGCCTGCCGATGCAGGGGACACGGGTTCGTGCCCCGGTCCGGGACGATCCTACATGCCGCGGAGCGGCTGGGCCTATGAGCCATGGTCCCTGGGCCTGCGCGTCCGGAGCCTGTGCTCCGCAGCGGGAGAGGCCACAACAGTGAGAGGCCCGCATACCGCAACAAAAAAAACAACAAAAAACACAAGTGTGAAAGGTCCAAAACAACACCCTATGAGTATTCCCTAGTACTGACATAACTCTCTACCTAAAATTCAAGAAACACTTAAAGGGGAAAAAAAACCCCATGAAAGATTCTTGAAGAGAACTGTATTTCCTTAAAGGAATGACGAGTGATAACATTTTCCACATTAATTTATATCCACCCTTCATCTCCACAGGCTCAATTCATAAAAGTTATGCATAAATTATAGGAGAGATCATTAAATCAACCGGTTCACAGTGCTGACTAATTGGTAAATAAATACTTCATGAAAATGGTGATGGGTCTACAGATTCTGTTTTTCTTTAAAAAAAAAACCAAACAAACAGAAAAAAGCTTTAGTTGTAGCTTTGGTAGAGATAACCACAACTCATCTACTTCAATTTTATAATACCCCCAAGTTTGTTGGAGGGAATTATACAACAAAGATAGAGCCCCACAGGGTGACCACAGTCCTGGATGAAGAGTTTATAATCAAATGAAAAATTCAGATTTGTTTAATTAGCCAGATGCCTGGTAGCATGTACACAAGACATCCTAAATCTGGATGTTACCACATTTTCGTTTTGGTCTAGTTGTTTGTCACTGTGTGAACGTAACTACAGACAGAGAAAAAGAAAACAAGACAGGCATAGGAGAGGATGAAAATAGATCTTTGCCAGGATAGACTAAAAACAAAAGAGACACTTTGTAAATTAGCTTGCTTTCTGAGGTTTAATTTTTTTTTATAAGGTTACTGCTATATATGAAAATAACATCTTCAGAGAGAAAGCCTTTTTTTCCCCTCACCATGAGACCTGAGTCTGAGGTCAGGCTGTACTGCTTGCCCACTGTGTGACCTTCGGCAAGATACTAAATCTCTTTCCCCATCAGGGAAGAATAATGGTACCTACTTATAAAGACGTCTTATTTAAGATACCGTGTGAAAAACATTTGAACGTGGTGTGGGCACAGGGGAAAATGCTCATGAAATATTTATTACTGTTGTTACTTACTATGGGTAGACAAGCCTAGTACCCATCTTGATTTTTCTCAGAGAAACTCAATTCTTACAGAAATGGATCCCTCAGAGCAAAGACCTAGATTCAGATGTAAATACAGATCAATGACTCTACATAAAATAAATGAAAATTTAGAAAAATGATGCCTCCAGCCTTGACCTGTCATCCCTGTTTCTCATGGAGACCTTGGATGTGGCCAAGGGAATGGTGAAAGCAAATTTAGAAGGGATACAATGTTCCTAGCAGCCAGTGGAGAAGGCTCAGCGAGAAAGGACCCGGCTGCTCACCGAGGGCCTCTGTCCACGGGGAAGCTGAGCTCTCCTCCATAGGGTCAGGATGCAGAGAAGACCAGAGGTGGAAGGAGACTTGGTCCCCGCTCTCAAGAATCTGTCAATCTGGGAGGGGAGACCAGAGTTAACTATACACACAAATATGCTCAAATGCTAAAATTCAAGCCCATTGAGTTCCATTAGGACCTGGGGGTGGTTTCTGCAGTGTGGCAGCAGTCCAGGGGCAGCGGGAGTGACAGGACTGGCCAGAGAGCCCGGGGCATGGTTGGGCCCCCAGTGCTCTGGCCAGGGCTAGTTTTGCATCTGCGGAGAGGGGTTGTGTCTCTTTGCCAAGCTGCAACATTCACTCTTTGAAGTGAGCTGTTGCAGAAAAGGGTCTGTCAACCTCCAGAGAGTAAGCTCAGGAGGCCATTCTGTGGGAGAGTGAAAGAAAAAGTCCCATTGTTCCTCTCCCCAGGGCCCCAAGAGATAAAAGCCACAAAGACAATTGTTTTTCTTAATAAAAGGTGTAAATATTGAATGTCTGTTGCTGAGTACTTATTTCACTCTTCTGGGGGACCTTTAAGTCACAACTCCTGCTGGGATTTGTATTTTTTAAAGAAAAAGATGAGAGAGAGGTAGAGGAAGGAAAGGGGGGCAAAGAAGAGAAAGGAGAATTGTGAGGAAAAGCAAGAAACTGTGGGAAACTGGAGAGTCCTCACTGGGTGCCATTTAGAGCGGGACTAGCCAGGGACGTGGTTACGCCAGCACATCCCATACGCCAGCAATGGCCCCAGCAATTGGAGAACTGATGATGAGGTCATCTTTCCTCAAAAACAGTGCTCTTCCCCCACGACTTGACTCCATCCCACACACATTTGCCCCAAAGCCTATATTGTTTTGTTTTCTTTCCTGAGTCTAAGAAATGAAGCAGCGGTTGTCCACCAAACTTCCTATCTCCACCCTCAACCCTTCCCAAACTGCTTCTTTGAGTGACATAAAATCCCAGGAGCTCCGTTCCCTGCTTCCTGGGAATTTTCCAGACCTACTGGTGGTATGTCTCTAGCCATCCCCAACTTCAATCTGCTTACAGTCCTAGAACTTCTTTCTCACAAAGTTATGTTACATGAAAGAGCCTTTCCTTTGCCCCTGCAAAAGGTTTTTTTTTTTTTTTTTTTCTTCCTGAAAAGTGGTTAGAAGGTAGTTTATAAATCAACAGGCTGCCTTACAATTCTTGGCCTGTCCAACTTTGAGGTATATCTTACATTAGATTAAGATAATTCTTGACTTTTGGGTTGTTTTCACTTGTTAATAATGACATGTACCTTTCAGCTCCTTTACACTACATAATTTTTAATAGCTTCATGAAAATTGCCACAAAAGATTCTTGCGTGAAAAGATAGCTCATTAACATACACCGTCATCAAAACCATAATGTTATTATTGTACCTAAAGTAAATATTAGCTTTTGTAATAAATCAGATAGAGGTTAAGTTGCCTAGCCGTAACTGTGAGGGTTCAGCAAGAGCCAAGTTTGCAGAGAAGGCTTCAGCCCATCAGAAGTCCAAACGAGAGGCTGGCACGGCTTTAGGGGTCCCTCCCGATAATCCGCACCTGCAGCCCTTCCACAGCCACCTCAGTAAACACACAGTCTCAGAAGAAGCCATGGTACTACAGTGTAAACACAGCTTCAAAGCCAGTCTTCTAGCAGCTCTCCAACCAGGTTGCGGTCCCTAATATCTGCCCCTGTGGGGATTCTGGAGCCAGCACTGGCTATAGCTATCAGAGAAGCAGTGTTTGGAGTTTCCTATTTACTGAGGAGATGCATAGACAGAAGGAAATCCAAGTGACTTTTGTATTAAATCATTTAACAAACATTAATTAAAATCTGCCAGTGAGCAAGGAGCCCTATTAAGGTACATGGAAAATGTCCCTAGTATAACATCCTGAATCCTTAGCCTGTTGACAAGACCCGCCCCTTGCCTCCCTCTCCAAGCTTATGGTACACTATGCACCAGGTGGACTGAACTTCCTCCAGTCCTTCAAGTTCTGTGAATGTTCCCTGCTTTCTTTTTTCTCCCAGCTTTTTCATCATTCCATCTGCCTGGAACACACTTCCCGCTATTTCGTATGAGACTAATTATTTCTCATCCTTTAAATCGAAGCTTAGTTGTAACTTTTCTAGGGTAGTCTTCTCTGATCCTTGGGACTAGGCTTTGTTAATTTTCTATTTGCTCCCATAGCCTCCTGAACTTCCCCTTTCAAATAATCCCTTTCAAGTTTATCACTGCTTAAATGTCTTTCTTCCCATCTGTAAATTTCATGAGGGGAAAGCGCTCTGTCTTCTTTATAACTATGTGCCAATAGCCTAAAACTTCATGCCTAGCACATAAGTTGCTTCATGTTTATTGAATTATTTAATTGAATATAATGTCCCCTGCCTACAAGGACTCCTATAACAAGAGAGGGGAAAAAAGTAGATAAATGCCAGAGCACATGTGTGTGTGCCTATTTAAGTATACAATTAAAACCTGGCAACAGCAACAATGAAGAAAAAAATTCCAAACCAAGACCTGCCAGTTTCTGGTTCTCCTAATACTGAGTAATATCACATGAGTTTCAATTCCTACCTATGGTCATTGCTACTGTGTCAAATATTCAGCCACTGCCCATGAGAATGAGTAAAAGGAACTCAATCTTGGAGTACCAAATCTTGTTCCTCTACAGCTCAAGCCTAAAATATATATATATATATATATATATATATATATATATATATATATATATATTTTTTTTCCCCCCCACCCCAGGAACACAGCATTCAGTCTTTACCTAACTTTCCCTGCATAGGCAAGTTGTCTGGAGTATTGTGACTAATAGTGAGGTGACAGCACAGGGGCTCTGGCAGACCAAAAGCACCACAGTAAGAGAGCACCCAAGAACTCTCAGTCAGTGTTCTGCATATAAACCTCTGCAAAACATTTACATAAGTCACTGACTCCACAGAACCGTGCTAAGCTCTGAGGAAAAACTACAAAACTACAGCGAATGCTATAAAGCATTAGCAAGTAAAATTCAGTAGTGTGTAAAAAATTACATTATGATCAAATAGAATTCCAGGATTTCAAGGATGCCTCAATATTTTTAAAGTCTTAGTAATGTGTAATACCAACACAGCTTACTACCTAGAAATAAAAGAACTTTAGTTCTGTGGTTCATCTAAGTAGATACAGAAATAGCTTTTGACAAAATATACCCTTAAGTATTATCAAACTAGGAACAGAAGATAATATACTTAATCTCATTAAATTAATTTATTTAAAACACAGTAAAAATCATACTTAGTGGTGAAACTTTAAAGGCATTCTCATTAAGGTCGGGAAAGAGTCATACTCATTAGTTCTGCTAATATCCAGTATTGTACTGAAGCTTCTAGACAACATGATGAGGCATGAAAAAAAGAAGGGTATCACTGGAAACAAAGAGAATTTTTTTCTCATCTGTAGCAATGTTATAGGCTATATAGGAAGCCTGAGACAATCTGTAAACTATTGAAACTAATAAGTGTCCAGCAAGTTGATATTCAGAATCAACATACAAAAATCAACAGTGTTTCAGTCCCATTTATAATAGTAACAGAAAATATAAGTGTGGTGGCTGACCTCCAAGATGGCCTCCAATGGGCCCCCCATTCCCTGCCTTCCAGGTATTCCTGTGTAATCAGTAGGATACCACAGAAATAACAATGTGTGACTTCCAAGGTTGAGTTGTATAAGATATTGTGGCTTCAACCCTTCTCTCTTGGATCACTTGTGGGTGGAAGCCAGTCACCATGTCATGAGGACACTAAAGCAGCCCTAAAGAGAGGCCCACGTGGTGAAGAAGTGAAGCCTCTTGACAACAACCAGAAAGGAACTGCGGCTTCCTTCCAATAGCCATCTTGGAAGCAGATCCTCCTCCAGCCCTAGTCAAGCCTTCAGATGACTGCAGCCCTGGCTGATATCCTGACTTAAATCTCATGAAAAATCCTGAACCAGAATCATACAGTTAAACCTCTTCTGAATTTCTGACCCTCAGAAACAGGTAAATAAGTTGAGATAGTAAATGTTTGTTGTTCTAAGTAACTAAGTTTTGGGGTAATTAGGCAACAATAGATAAATAAGTTTAACAAAAATTAAAAAAATTAATCTAAGGAAAGATATGAAAGGCTTATAGAAAAAGTATTTTAAAAAACATTATGAATGACATAAAAGACAAACTGAATAGATACAATATTCTTTACTTGAGGACAGAAATTCTTTCCAATTTAAACTATATATTCTGGACAAAATCCCAACCTACTTCCTATGCAACTTGATGAGCTAATCCTAAAATTTACATGGATGGTCAGAAGAGCAAGAATATTCAAAAACAATTTGAAGAATAACACCAGGTGTGTGGAGGGGGATAAGCCTTGTCTACCAGCTATCAAAATTTATTACAAAGCTGTTGTAATTAAGATGGTATGGTATTGGCACAAGAATAGACAAATAAACCAATGGAACAGAATACAAAGCCCAGAAACCGACTTGGAACCTTGATCAATGTGATAGGCAGAATAATGCCCAACCCCACCCACCCACCAAAAGATGCACACATTCCAGTTCTCAGAATTTGTGAATATGTTAGGTTACAATAGTAAAGGGGAATTAAGGGTACAGATGGAATTACAGTTGCTAATCAGATGACCTGACTTTAGAATAGTGAGATTATCCTGGATTATCTGGGTGAGCACAATGTAATCACAAAAGTCTTTTAAAGTGGAAGTGGGAAGCAGAAGAGTCAGTGTCAGACAAATGGCACTGTGAGAAGGACGTGGCCTGGCATTGCTGATTTTTAAGATGGAGGAATGGGGTCATGAGCCACAGAATGCAGAAGCCATGTAGAAGTTGGAAAGGCAAGGAAATGAATTCTCCCCTAGAACCTCTAGAAGGGATGAAGCTCTGCCTACACCTTGATTTCAGCCCAGCAGGACCCATTTTGGACTTCTGACCTCAAGAATTGTAAGATAATAAATTTGTGTTGTTTTAAGCTACCAAATTAGCGGTAATTTGTTACAGGAGCCATAGGAAATGAATATAATCTATGTTACAAGTCAGTAGGGAAAGAACACACTATTCCACCAATGGAGCGGGACCAACTGGTTATCCATATAGAAGAAAAGAAAATTAGTTCCCTCTCTCATGTTATATACAAAAATAAATTTGAGGTGGAGTGAGTACCTACATGTGAAAAGCAAAATAGTAAAACTTTTAAGAGACATAAAGTTTAATATTTTTATGAGCTTGGAGAGGAAAGATTTCTTAAACAAGGCACAAAAAGCACAAGCTATAAAGAAGAAATTAGTAAAACTATGTTAAAATTAAAATCATCTGCTCAGTAAAAGATACTATACATAAATACAGAAAACAAGACACAGACTAGGAGAATATATTTGCAGTGCATCTAAGGCACAAAAAATATCCATAATATAGAAATAATTCTTCCAAATCAATGAAAGAAAGACAACCCAATAGAAAAATAAATGAAGGGCATGAATATGCAGTTCATAAAAAAGAAATTCAGATACCCATTAACATATGAGAAAGTGCTTATCTTTATTATTAGCCAGAGACAAGCAAAGAAAGCCATACATCACTGTGTTTCTGACTGGAAAGTTTTTTTTCAAAATTTGAAAATTCTTAGGGTTGGTGAGGACATGGAGAAAAGGAAGGCTAACAGTCTTCTGGTATGAGTGCAAATTTGTACCTTATTTTTGGAGAGAAATTTGGCAGTATTCTGAACAGTAGATGTGCATCTTGTGTGACCCAGTAATTCCTATTTAGGAAGGGATACACGCTTGTACTTTTATATAAGAAGACATGCACAAGAACGTCCATCGCAGCATCATTTGGAACACTGAAAACTCATGAACAACCTAAATGCCAATGAAAAACAAAATGATGCTGTGCTGTTTCCATGAAATTAACAAAATATGTGTATCAACATGGATAAATATTGGAAACATTTTAAGAAAAAAAATAAGCTTTCCGAGTGATAAATATATTCTGCATTTGTAAAGTTTAAAAAATATACTATTTATGCTTTTGTATATAGAAGCTTGTATAGGACCTGAAGCTTATATAGTTTGGGGGGGGGGCCTCATTAAGAAAAAATTTAAATATCAAATAGAATATAAAATTATGTACAAAATTGAATATTAATTTTGAATAAGAAAAACACAACAAATCATAAATTTTTAAAAGCTGACAAATACCATGAATAATAAAATCCAGAAAAACAATGTAATGTTAACTATTCAGCACACCTCTATAATACAATCTTTTCTTATATTTGTTAGCTTCATTCTCTTTGACTTCAATTTTGTAATAAATTTCTCTATAGAGAGTGTCAAAAGACAATTCCATCTTTTTTCTAGTAAGGCTGATCAACAAATATAAGAAAAAAAGGATCCTTTAGAAAAGATTCTTTAAGCATTACAACTCTCTAACTTCTGTCCTTCTTGCACAGCAGAATGGCTATTTGACCCTTCTGGGCAGGGCTCCCCAGGCAGCCTGGAGCATGGCCCCTGGGCAAGGAGCAGATTCTTCTCACAGGTTGAGGGGAATCAGAGGTGCAGGGAGACCTACCAGGGGCAGAAAATCTCTGGCAGCTGGGAGCTGGAAGGGTACAGAGGTCATCCTGGCAGCCCCAGGGCCCCCACTCCAGGCCCAGAGAGGCCCCCCCATCCTTGAGTGGTGCTCCAGACTTCTACCTTGACAACTTCTGGGTCTTGGAGGGAGGGGTGGGAGTGGCTGCTCCTGAGCCTAAAATTCTTTAGTTTCAGGGTAAATTGGCTTCTGCCTATTTTTTTTTTTTTTTTTTTGCGGTGCGCGGGCCTCTCCTGTTACGGAGCACAGGCTCTGGACGCGCAGGCTCAGTGGCCATGGCTCACGGGCCTGGCCACTACGCAGCATGTGGGATCTTCCTGGACCGGGGCATGAACCCGTGTCCCCTGCATCGGCAGGCGGACTCTCAACCACTGCACCACCAGGGAAGCCCAGGTTTCTGGCTATTTTTTCCAACCCTCTTAGGGTCCCTGGCTGGGTCTGAAAATTAGGACAAAGACAGATTAACAGGAGAAAAACATATTTACTTAATATAAATTTTACAAGACACGGGAGCCTTCATAAGGAAATGAAGACCCAAAGAAATGGTTAAACTTGAGTGTTTTTATGCTAGGTTTGCTGAAGAGTAGAAAGATGTGCTAGAACAAAGGTGAGCTAAGGGTAGTAAACTGGGGGAAACTTAGCAAGGTGTGTTTGATCAGATTCCTCTCTGTGTCCCTGCTCTTGGGAGACAAGGATGCTCCTTTCCTCTAGGCATAGGGAGGACACCTCTTATATGAGAGTTTCATAATGTGCTTTAGGGGAAGGGCAGAAAGTCCTTCCTGCACACGCCATTTCTCAAATTCCTTCAGCTTGAAATATTCAATATGGTGTCATATTTTGGGGTAGTGTGTCCTGAGCCAAGTCACTACACATTTAACAAAAAGTTAATAACATGTTAGGGAAAGAAATGAAAATTCAGAATAGTGATTACCGTAGGGATAAGAGAGGAAGGATAGGATTGGGATAGGGTGATGGGGGGTTTCAACAGTATTTCAAATTAAAAAAAAAATGATGCAAACAGGGTGGGATATTAAGACTTCTTATGGGGGTGTTTTAGTACTATTTTTCTTCTTTTCTGGGTGTTTGAAAATATTTTATTACTTTATATATACGTATATAGAAACCAAAGCACTGACAATTGGGGTTGTAACTGGCAGTGCCCACTCTGTGCTCAAATGACTTGAAAAGGTCTTGTCCAAAGGAAGAACTATTTACAAATTACGGATCTTTAAATTAGGTGATACTGATTCTCCAGTTCTCTGCTGGTCATAGTTTCTCATTTTATTACACAACCAAGAAGCATATTTTATTGCTTTTATATGAATAGTTGCTTCTATAGTGACAAGCTCTACAAACATGCTGAGTAATTAAATGCAATCCATAAACTTTTTGTTGGCCAGGATTTAGGGACTAATTAGAATATGAATTTCTTAAAAATAATAACTTGTTCCCCATACTATGTAGTATTTCTGTAACAAAGTCATTTCTCTAAGAAAGTGCAAAGCTCTTTGGAGCTACTGCTAAAGAGCCAAGCCTTCAGTAAGCTTTCCAGGCCCTCCATGTAATGCCACCATCAGCTGGGGACAACACAATTCCTGGGGGGTCTGTTCACTTAGACCATAATATCTACTCTTTTAAAGCGAGTTTCGCAAGTGAACAATGTGAATATTTTAGCAGTTAGTTCAGAGAAATGAGTGCAGATTGTGGATAATACAGCAAATATATTACTAACCTAGGATATTTAATATATTTTAAACAAAGTATAAATTATGTAAAATGCAAATTTTTAACAGTAATTAAGAGTGTTCACTGTATTTACCTTAGAATGGTTTTGAAATCCTTTAACAGAAAATATTTATTAACTTTCCAATACCCTCTCACAGGGAACTACTTTTTTTTTTTTTTCCGGTACGCGGGCCTCTCACTGTTATGGCCTCTCCCGTTGCGGAGCACAGGCTCCGGACACGCAGGCTCAGCGGCCATGGCTCACGGGCCCAGCCGCTCCGCGGCATGTGGGATCTTCCCAGACCGAGGCACGAACCCGTGTCCCCTGCATTGGCAGGCGGACTCTCAACCACTGCGCCACCAGGGAAGCCCGGGGGAACTACTTTTGATATTATTTATTTAAAACAAAGTACTTCATAGCAGCTCAGGAGAGGGTGAGCCTTCAAATATAGAACAGCTGTTCTGTTTTTAAAGTCCAGGCTAGCCCTTAAAATTGTGCTTTAGCAAAACAGATCTAATTAAAATTAAGCTGCTTGGTACCTTTTTGTCCACCCCTGCCTCTTCCCCTGAAACAAACCATGTTGGGTCACCAGATATTATAGCCCTGAGAGAGCACAGCAACCTTGTGTGCATGAGAACCCACTTTCTCTCAGGCTGACAGCTTGGCTGTGTTTGGGGGAGGGCACACATACCTCCTACCTCTTCCTAATGAACCCTTGAGAATACCCCAAACAGGTATTGTTTATGCAACCTTGTTTAGAGAGGGTTTGGGCATAATATTCAATTTATCTCAGAAGTATTAAATGGGAAATACACACACACACACACACACACACACACACACACACACACAGGCATTCTCACTTACCCTGCAGTTGTAGAACACTTTGCAGTTAGAGCAAAATCTTTCCTTTTCACATTTAATATCTGGAAATGCTTGAGGTTTGAGGAAAACATTTTCATTAAGTGTTTGATGTTGTGAAGGAGCTCCAGGCAGTGGAAGACTGCTTTGGTTCACATTTCAGTAGCTCCTCAGGATTTGGGAAGAGGAGCTAATGAAATATTTCCCTATTTAAAGTCACAGGAAAATGAATCTTCTAAAATTTAAGATATTCCATTTTAAAGTGCGCAGTAAGGGCTTCCCTGGTGGCGCAGTGTTTGAGAGTCCGCCTGCCGATGCAGGGGACACGGGTTTGTGTCCCGGTCCGGGAAGATCCCACATGCCGCGGAGCGGCTGGGCCCGTGAGCCATGGCCACTGAGCCTGCGCATCCGGAGCCTGTGCTCCACAACGGGAGAGGCCACAACAGTGAGAGGCCCGCGTACCACAAAAAAAAAAAAAACTATGTATAAAGTGCGCAGTAATGTAAAACACTATCCGAAAGCCATGACACTCTGAAGGGAAGTTTGAGGAATTCATATCCTAGTAATCTTCAACCCAATACTGATAAATGGGGTGCTGAGTCATAGGTTACTAGAACTTATTCGTTAAGTCCAGACTGAAGAAACTTAGCCTTCATGTGTGAGCTAGCAACATTAAAGTGAAAACAAAAAAAATTTTAGTCTTCTGACACACCCCAGTTAGCCCATATCTAGCTATCTATCTACCAATACACTCAACCAGCATTTATTGACTGCCTCTCAGGTTACAGATGTTATAAAAGGCCCTACTAGAACGAGTTGGAGACTTTGCCCTCCAGGAGATTAAAGTCTAAGGTAAAAATATTTTTCCAGGGAGTAATAAATCAGAGATAATGGATCCATTCTAGAACTTTTATTACTTCCTAAATAATTAAAATAGTTTGATATAGAATTTTTGCTTCTTATCCCCACAACTTTCACTTCTCCTGATTTGAAGGTCTTGGTACCCAAGAGAGGAATGCTTCCACCTGGGGATATAACAGTGGTTCCATGAATTGGAAGATAAGGCTGCCGCTTGGCATTTGGGGCTCCTTATGCCACTGAACCAACAGAAAGGGATTACTGAATGGAATGATCCTGATTGTCAGGGAATTGGGACCACACAATGGGGCAAAGAGGACGCTGTCTGGAACTCAGGACCTTCTTTGGCCCTCTCAGTACTTTCATGTCCAACAGTAAAAGTTAATGGCAAACTAAAGCAAACAGAAATATGCAGAACCAGTGAAGATTCAGACCCTTCAGGAATGAGGTAAAGATCCTCAACAAGCCGAGATTCTCAGCAAGCTGATCCTCTTCCTCTTGGCTGAGAGATCACAGGTTAAGGAAATTATAAGCATCAACTATGGCTTTATGACCATTTCATTTATAGTAACAAGGACTATAGCAGCTCTATGTATTTTCTTCTTGACTTTCTTATGCATGAGTGTGTATGCACAAGCACACTAATTTCTTTTCTCTTTTCTTCTCGCCCTCATACTATTACTATTACTCTCAGTTCCACACTCTGATGGTAGGGATGGGACCTGACAAATCACTTCTCCTTTGCTATATGACTTCCTATTAGGCTCTGCCAACGGGGGGCGCTAGAGGGAGACTGTGAGGCAGGGGAAGGTGGGACTTGCTTCTTTCTGTTTGCTTCTTGTTCCAATCAGCATCACTGCAGCCACAAATCTTCATCCTGGCAGCACTGTTGACTCCAGCAGTCACAGTTAGTTCCAGTGTGCAGTGTGCCCACACACCAAAACTAGCCTCACTGCATCCCCTCAGACACCAACACCAGCTGGACAGTGACCCTTCTCAGAGGTCTGAACTTCAGCTCTGGGAGGCCCCTCATCCAAGCCTAAGTTCTAACAATCACATCTTTTGGTCCTCAAACTTTAGGAGTGGTAGCTGCTACCTAAAGTTATTATCTCCAGGATACTGCAGGGTCTCCCCTTTTGCCTTTTCAGTTCTCTAATATCGGTTACCAACTAAAGAGTTAAATTCTCTCAGTTAAAATAGGTGGTGTGGTTTCTGTCTCCTGACTGGACCTTGAATGATAAAATGAACACTGTTACCTTTCCAATATCCTTTCTACCCCTTCTACAATGCCTAGCAGTTGTATTTGGGAGAGATTGATCCTGCCCCTGACCCAGGGATAGGCTCTAATTGGTCTAAGTCGGGGCAACTTCATTCCCTTCCTTAGAGTAATTGGTGCATAACAACCCAGGCCTCAGCCAATGAGCTCACAGCCACAGGGATTGGTTAGGGGTAGTCCAGTCAAACTGTGGGACATGGAGGCTCCATCTCCATGTGAACAGGGTTTTATTTAAATGTAAAGTCTACAACTGCTGTGGCCATTTTGCCATCTTAAGAGAAACCAAACCAAGAGTGAAGCTAAACCTTGATGGCAGAGTCAAGGGAATTGCAAAGAACAGAGCCTGAAGTCCTGAGCAAGTCATGCCTCGTGTACTCAGGACACTTCATTTAAGTGAGCCAGTAAATCCTCTTTATTGTTTCAGCTAGTTTGAGTTAGGTGTGCAATTACTTGCCAGCAAAAGCCTGACAACGAAGTCATCTTGTAATTAAACATATGTGTGACTATAAAGGACCATGTGGGCTTATATTATGATATAGTTTTATATACATGCATTAAGCACTCACAGCGTATATAACCCATATGAGGCGAGTACAGTAAATATTGAAGAATGATAAGTCCTTCACCTTTGTTTGGGTCCTTCAACTAGAGTTATCCTTTATAACCTGTCTTCCCTCTGCACCTTAAAAATAACAAAAACTTTATCTGAATAGGAAAAGTTTTTCCGAGTCTGTTATTTTGTGGTCATCAGGACATGGGAACCTGTTTATTTTTTGGTTGGTATTTCTAATATTCTGGGGATATGAATTCAGAGCCATTAGAACACATACAAGTTCAAATGAATCACAACCCAGAAACTACTTTAACTTCCAACAGCTTCGCTTTCAGCTCCTTATGCTAGCATGTTGATGGGCCAATTGGGAGGAAAGGACCAGGGGCAGCCTGCTCTTATTTCTAGAAACTTGAAATCTTGACGCTCTCTCAGGGCCTGCCTCTGCTCTCCTTTTTTTTTTTTTTTTTTTTGCCGTACGAGGGCCTCTCACTGTTGTGGCCTCCCCCGCTGCGGAGCACAGGCTCCGGACGCGCAGGCTCAGTGGCCATGGCTCACGGGCCCAGCCGCTCCGCGGCATGTGGGATCCTCCCGGACCGGCGCACGAACCCGCGTACCCTGCATCGGCAGGCGGACTCTCAACCACTGTGCCACCAGGGAAGCCCTCTCCTTCTTTCTTTTTTTTTTTTTAATTTGGCTATGCCACGTGGCATGCAGGATCTTAGTTCCCCGCGATTGAACCCCTGTTGCCTGCAGTGGAAGCTTGGAGTCCTAACCACTGAACTGCCAGGGAATTCCCTGCTCTCCTTCTTAAACATTCTTAAACACTGTCAAAGCCTCAGCCTCTGGCCTTTGACTCTTTAGTAAAGAGCAAAGGCACCAGTAATAAAAATTGCCTCTCTGCCACTGATTGCCATGTATCTTGAGCGTGTTGTTAAATTTTGGGAGTCTTCACTTGCTTTTGTAAAATAAAGGGTTGTACTATTCATACATCTCTAAAGACTCTTCTTGCCATGCGATTCTAGGGGGCACTGGGTATGGCAGAAAGGGGTTCTCTGTTCAAAACCTGCCCCTGCCACCTACCATTTGTTAAACTTGGACAAATTCTTTCTTTTAAAAAATAATGCTTATTTTTTACTTTCTATTATTAAAGTATAATATATGTACTATAGAAAATATAGAACATATAGGCAAATATATTAAGGAAAAAAATAAGGATCTCTTATAATTCCGCTACCCAGAGGTAATCAGCTATTTTAGGGTGTTTCTTTTAGTGATGTAAATCGGGTTGGCAAACTCACCCTCAGGCCCACTGCTATTTTTGTATGGCTTGTGACCAAAGAATGGTTTTTACATTTTAAATAGTTGAAAAAAAATCAAAAGAGTAATAATAGTTTGTGGCTTGTGAAAATTATATGAAATTTAAGTTTAGGTGTCCATAAATAAAGTTTTATTGGAATACAGTCATGTTGATTAGCTTATGTACTGTCTATGCTGCTTTTACCCTACAACAACAGATATTATGGCCCACCAAACTTAAAATGTTTACTCTCTGGTTCAACACAGAAAATATTTGCCAACCCTTGATATAGATAAAATATAAATATGTGGGTATATGTAAACATATATGAAAAATTACATTATATATCTTATATTCTACTTTTTTTCTCTTAACACTTAAATACAAACACTTGATGGTAACTGTAAATATTCTTTGTAAACAAGATTTAATAGCTTCCTAATATTACATCATTTAAGATGTTGTTGGACATTTGGTTTATTAATATTTTTAACTTATAATTGCCACAAATATCTCTTATTATTTCCTAAAATTAAGGGAGATGACTAGCATAAACTATATGAATATTTATAGTCTAAAAATGTTGTTTACACATCCATTATTCTTAGTGAGTGACAGCTCTTATCTCTGTATCCTCTGAGTAACCATCATTAAAGGAGAGAGAGGGGAGAGGAAGGGAGAGGACGAAGGGGAGAGAGAGAGAGGGAGGGAGGAGGAGGTTAAGACTGAGGTTGAGATTAGGTCCAGGTTCATTTGCCTCTATGAGCATATTTCCTCTTCAATGATATGCTGGTAAGAGTTCTAGGACCTAAAAGGTTTGCTTTGAGGGTCAAAAAAGATGTGAAAGCACTTCGTAAACTGTTAAAGCAAAATCACTGTCTCATAATTATTATCATGATTCTATGAAAGCTACATATATGAACCAACCAGTAGTTCACCCTGAGGGTGGAAAAGCAACTCACCATAACTGTCCTTTTTATGAAAGAATCGGGTCTTTACAAAGAGTATTTTATCCCTGTGTTACATTCTTAAAATTAGATCCATGTGTTTCTTTTAATTAGTATTTGATACAGTATTAATATTCTTATTTATCTTCTGCATGCCATATGGATTAAATTCTCATTACCTTTGATCTTAATACTTTTAAAATATGTAAATCAGAAGACACCCTCTTTAAAGCAGTGTTTGCATCCCTGTCTATTATTGCCTTGGGCAAAAGGAAAATATCTGCATTGCAAAAAATTCCCCAAATTGTGTTCAAATCCTGAAAGCCATATATTACACTGGTCAATCTCAATAGATTAAATAATGGCCAATTGGAAATGAAGCCAGTTAGAACTAAATATTGCTTAAACCTGACGAAGGTTAATGAGAGCCCACCATGCGTGCACATCAAGATGGTCACATTTATTTCAGGGACAAACTAGTTAAGGCTTTGTGATTTACTTAACTTCAGTAAACAGAACACAATAAAGCTTTTCTGATTAACAAAGATATGCATGCTACATTAAGTGCTTCAGTGTTCTGGGTGAAAGTCTTTTTCTTCGTGGTGGGCTATAGCAAGTCATTTCCCTTTCTTGGTCCTTAGTTTCTTCCTCTGTAAAATGGGGTGATTAGGCTGGTGAATTGTAAGGCATATTCCAGCTCTAAGCACTAATAAGAAGTAATAGCAGGAGTGTTATCTAACACATTTTAAAGGAACTTTAAACTTTACCGGGACTATAGTTACTAATTAACTCAAGAAGGACTGGAGAGGAAAAAGTGCAACAATCATTGACTGATGGAAATTAATCTTAAACAAGACCATTTATATATTCTTTTTATGACTACACAGTCTTTTAGAAGGTCTTTTTCTTTTCTTAAAAAAAAATGTATTGTGAAACAAATACTGGCATTATCTTTTCACCTCTTAACTTGAAATGTTCTTCTAGCTGATGCTGGGATAGTCTTTTCTTCCCCTTAGAGCTTATTCAATTAATGGTATAAAATATTTTTGGGGGAATTTTGTGTCAATCAAAGGTCCATAACCTGCACACCACTAAATGTCACAAATTATTCTTGCTCATTTCATAAGGTTAATTGCCTTTTGTCAGCTATTCCTTTTACTTTGGAAGGTAAAGTTTCCCAGACTTCTAATGGAGTTGAGAGCCCTCCTTGGTTTGCAGGAGGGCTTATGTTCTTAAGCCCAGATGTAGTTCTTTCTGGAAGAATGCAATCATGTGTTCATTTTGAATTAATTGCCAAATAGCCACTCTCTAGTTTCTTGGAATTTAACTGACAAACACCCTACATCCTACTAGTTATTAGGTAATGCAGTTTGATTCTCAATTCAGTCAAACTTTGCTGATACAACATAGTCTACATACATATGATATCTCCTAGAAACAGTCTAATCTCCAGAATAACAAGTATCTTCTATAGAGAGTGGTTTTGCTTTAGAGTTTACAATCTAGCTATATATATATATATATATATATATGCCTTTTTTTTGGAGCCCTATTATTGACTAGTAACACATTGAGACCAACTTCAAGGTACATACAGCTGAATATCAAATATAGAAGACTGGAGTTTATATGACAAATTACTGAAGGAATAAGGAATATCTAGAGGAAAACCACTCGTGACACAGATTCTTTCTCATAATAGACTGGCATGGAAAAATGAGAACCAAGGATAGATTCACAACACATATTACATTGTGTATTTGTTTCCCCAATTTAGCCAAATATATTTATAGATATTTATCTTTGTCAAAATCATTTCAAGAAGCATAGGCCCAGTGGAACATCTGCCATATTGCACCAGGGGGTGTCTTGCATAAGTGGGTGCCAATCTTGACCATGAGGGTGGGGCCTGTGCCGTTGGTGGGTGGAGGAAATGCCAACCTTTTACAGCCTCCTCCACTTTTCTACCAACTGATCACCAATGTTTCAATTGTGTATTGAAAGACTAACCCTTGTTTCCCACTTATTTCTTTAGCATTATTTCATCATAACCTTAGCAGCTGCCATTGAGACTCATTGCCTTATAAAGTTATTGAAAAGGCATCACTTTTCTACAATGTGTTCAGGAAAAGTGCAAAGCGCAGAAACAAAGGAATCTCATTCCAGGTTCCTCTCTCCACTACTCCTTACCATACATCAGTCACCAGGCCCTGTACCTTCCACTTTTAGCCTCCGAATGGGAAGCATTCCATCTATCTCACTGCTGTAATGCAGGCCCTCCTCAACTCTTGCCTGGACTACAGTGACTGCCTCTCTGTTAATCTCATCTCTAGTTTTGACCCCATCCTATCTATTCTCCACAAGGTAGCCAGAGATAATTTTCAAAATGAGCATGTCATTCCTCTGCTTAATATCTTCAGTGGTCTTCCATAACTTTCAGGAGATGGCACTCTTCAGCTCAGCACACAAGGCCCTTCCTGATCTGATACCTACTTACCTCTACAGCTCATTTCCTACTTATTCCTCAGAGCTCAGCCTATGCTCCAAAACAACAAACTCCATCTGTTAGCCCTGAAGAACCATCTCAGGCTCATCTTCTCTTGGAACCTTCCCTTACTCCTAAGTGCAAGCTGAATGACCTAACACTGGGTTCCCATGTCAGCCTGTACATAACAACATAATAACAATTATCCCACCTGACAGCAGGTATAGAATCATATTCATCTTTCTATTTCTGTGGCTTGTATCAAAGCAAATGATAAATGAGTGTATATTCAAGAAATGAACCAATCTTTTAGTTGCTCTTGCTCAAAAACATCCACCAACATCTCCAATTCCTTTAGAAATCACTCCTTGCTAGATGAAAGCCAGCTAGTCTGATAAATTAAATCTATCTAAGTGTTAACTATCTTGAGAAACATAAGGTTATGTAAACAGCAGGCTTTTAGGAGGTAATCCTAAGTCAGCAAGGGAGATGTTATTGGTGAGTCTTTCAGGATGATCAGATAGACTCATTTATTTTACAAAGATCGAGTCCCGACTGTGTTCCGAGCACCACATTAGGGAACAATGATAGCGAGAGGCTTAAGGAGAAGGCTGTGAGAACTTCAAATTCCTGCCTATCACTTACAGATGGGTTGCTGGGGTGCTGCTAATTTGCAGAATAAATGTTTATACTGATGTCTGCAATAATTGAGAAACTGTCCAGAGATCTGCAAAACCACAGTGAAAAACTGCAAATAAAGAATCTAAAAACTAGGCCAGAATAAAACACAAATGATTATTTTCTTAAGGACCAGTAATCAGAAGGGTCACTTGCTAAATAAAATCAGCCCTGCCAGCCATACAACAGTAATTAAGGAAAACCACCAAAAAGCTCGGTTAGGTGTCTGCTAACAGACTAGAAGTCTGTATCCGTCTCTCCACCCCCACTCCCAAATTCATATGTTGAAATCCTAATCCCTAGTGTGATAGTATTTGGAGGTAGAGCCTTTGGGAGGTGATGAGGAGCCCTCAGTGGGATTCTGCCCTTATTTTATTTTTTTCGGTACGCGGGCCTCTCACTGTTGTGGCCTCTCCCGTTGCAGAGCACAGGCTCTAGACGCGCAGGCCCAGCAGCCATGGCTCAGGGGCCCAGCCGCTCCGCAGCATGTGGGATCCTCCCGGACCGGGGCACGAACCCGTGTCCCCTGCATCTGCAGGCGGACTCTCAACCACTGCACCACCAGGGAAGCCCCTGCCCTTATTAAAGAGACCCGGGAGAGGTCCCTTACCACTTCTGCCATGTGAGGACACCCAAAAGATCCTTGTCTATGAACCAGGAAGAGGGCCCTCACCAGATACTGAATCTGCCAGCACAGTGATCATGGACTTCTCAGCCTCCAGAACTGCGAGAAATAAATGTTTGTTGTTAAAGCCACCTAGCCTGTGGTATTTTTGTTACAGCAGCTGTAACAGACTGAGACAGTGTGCAACGACACTGAGTTGAATAATCAGTTTGCTGTGGAAGATGACAGAGCACAGTGGTCCACAGCCCAGGCTTTCCAGTGAGAAGAACCCACGTAGAATCCTGGCTCCTGGCTGTGTGAGTGTGGGCTAGGCACCCAACCTTTGGGAGCAGCAGTCGCCTCATCTGTGAAATGGGGATATTCTGTTACTTTGTTCACAAAGATCCAATATAAAAAAAGATTAATTTTATCCAGAGTAGCCTAAGAAAAGGAGCTAAATTAAAAAGGAAGACTGAAAACCAATTGGACTCCAATCCTTCAAACCAATTTTTTAAATGCAGGTTTTCTTTCCTTTAAACACCATTTTCATGCTCCTGTTACAGCAGCTGGGAGAAGCTGGTTTTCTCTCCAAACTGGAAAACTCTTTTTCTTCAGCCAAGAACTTGTGTATGAGATCTAAACCTGATTTCACAACGTCTGAAACAATAGTTCTGGCAGTTCAGTACATTACTCTTGGCTCTTCCCCCCGGATCATACCAGGGTCTGAGTCTCCTTAATCCTCTTCCAAATTAGTTAAATTAGGTTTAGTCGGATGAAGCATTTACCAAATACTCTCGTCTTCAAATAATCCACACCACCTTATAATGAGGACACTTAAAAAGAGCCAGATCCTGCAGGAAAAAAAAATTAGCAAAATATCCTGAATTCTACAATTTAGGGAATAAAAGAGCAACATATTTCCATGACTCTCAGTTTTCTATGGACCACAGTTCAAAACTTGAAGCTTGAGAAGATAACCCAGTTTGGTTTCAGACAGTCTCTCTATCAAGGTCCCAGGAAGAAAATGACTCCTCTGCTTATGGGTTACAATTCAAGTGCAGCTTCACAGCTTCCAGTGAAATATCCTGCAGAGGCTGTTGGTGATTAAGCATGCGTCTTCTTATATATCAGTTTTTACCTAAGACATCAACCATGTTAGTGTGAGGAGAAGAACATATTACTTGAATATTGCTGGAAGTTGCATTTTTTGGTGGGGAAACACTGACTTTAGCTAACTTTTGGAAAGATGGGTGAAGAGATATCAGGAAAAGCTAAATACAGACAAAAGGGAAGCTAAATACAGACAAGGGGAAACAAAACTGGCACGCTAATGTTCCCTGGAATAATATTCAGGTCCCAGCTAATGGGAAAGTACAGGTATGATGATAAAGTGACAGTCACAATTTTATGAATTTCTAGTATGTTAAGTTTTGTTTTTTTTTCTCTCCTCCAACTGCCCTCACCACCAAGGTTGAAAGGGAAAAATGACAGACTGGATGTCTAAAAATATGTGTGGATATTAAATACCAACTTATCTAATAGGACACATATGCCACTGACTTCATTTTTGTAAGCCTCGTCCCTGGCCATCCAACTTTTCAACGAAACAGTTGCCTTAACCCAAGATCCAGCTGAAACCACTGTTGAGAGTCACTGTAATCTCACTGACAAGCAAACGCATTTTAGGGACAAAATCCTGTAACTTTGCAAACGTGGGGAGGCAGATTATGGAATACAAACCTGGGAGCTGGATGTTTCAAAGAGCTATGGTTCTCATCTCTTTATTGAGAACAAAAAGATACAAAGGCACACAACAGCTAAACCAATGCCATCTGTTTGGAAATCGTATTTTAAACACAAACAAAATCAAACGCTCCATATGCCGTCACTCCTGAACATTTGCTAGAACGTTTTTGAGTATTTATTGTTAGAGTGTCAGTGTGGTCAAGTGAAGAAAGAAAAAAAGCCCGACGGGAAGTCCCCTGGACTCCCTCCAGGCCCGTTATCACCACGCATGTCATGTGTCCTTTTAGGGGACGCTGAACTCTTTCTGCCTGTTTATTCACTCATAAAATAGTTTTACATGTCCCTTCTTTTAGACTTCAGGACTTTTGCAAAGCAGGTTTTTAGCCTCCGCCAGGTCATGACACACATAGAAAAAGGGTACTATTTGTGTGGCACAACCCGGCGAGCCAGGCCAACAGAGGCGCTCCGGTTGCTCAGTTTGGCCTGACTGCTTTGATATATTGGCACAAGCATAACTCCCCAACAACCCACCAGTGCACTGCAGCACATCATGAAGACCTATTGGAAAATGTATTTGCTTCTAGGTGATGTTAACACTATCACTTCTTTAAAAAGTTCCTAAACGGAATATGAAATTTTTACTTGAAAGCACATAAAAATGTGCATGACTCTTCATCACCCCACTCCTTAATCTCATCGAGCTTTCCACAGCTTGGCTCTGTGTTAAGACTACTTAAGACTCTACAAACACTTGTAGTTATTTCTGTTCCCCATAAGAAGCAGTAAAAGGTGTGGCTTTCCTCACGGTGACATTCACTTTGTGAGTCTGGCTGAGAGTTGTTTTTTTTCCATTGGACTTTCTGCCTGGAGGCATCTCAGCATCCTCAGATGAGCCACACAGCACGTCATTCCTTTCCAACTTTAGCCAAAGGACCCAAACAAAACATCTTACGCTGATCAGAAGTGAAGCTCAGTGATTTTGTTCTTTGCGGCTCTGATTCGATCTGTACCCTGTTAACTTTCTTAAACATTTCATTATGTGACTTTTTATATGAGCAAAGGAATGTCATATTTTCAGGTCCAAAGACAGCTTCAAACATTTCTGTAAGTCCTTTTCTTAGAATCTCCTGCAATCTTCACTAGCATCACCTAAAATCTATCAGTAGGGGAGAAATTTAACATTTTCAGTTGAGAAACTTAAAGAAATTTACAAAGATCTTACTGAAATTCTTATTGATTTCATTAACACTCATCTAGTTATAATTTTGATATTAGAATGACAGTTTCAGTAGAATATATTTTAATTATTATTAAAAATATATAATAATAAGCTTAAAACTAAACATCAAGTTTATAACTGAAATCATTCCTTCTTCTTCCTGCACTGCATCATTGTATTTTTCCTCTTAGAAGGAGTCTCTGGAAAGACAAGACCACACCCTCCTCATGACAATAAATGCAGTTCAAATTGTTTTAACTGAAGGTTGCTTGCAAAAATTCTATAACTGGTTTCCCACAGGCCACCAGGCTGAGTGTCTCATTTAAAAATACGACAATATTAAAGATTAGATGGTTGACAAATACCCGTGCTAAAGTTCTAAAGCTTTGAGTCTGTGACTCGGGCAGAGAAGGCTGCACTTCTTCATCAGGTCACTGCCCTCCTCTCAAACCTGGACTCAATCATGCCGAGATGTGAGGACCGCATGCACTCTACTAATCTTTCTGACTTACAGGAGGTACCAATAAGACAGCAGGACACTAATCAGAAACATTTGAGCTTCAGAATTATACTGAGAAGATTTACTTACTGGGAGTGAGACCCTCTTCAAAATGCCAACTCTTTTCACACTTGGTGTATAATTTTTTAAAAACTGAGCTTTCTTTTGCCAGCCTCGTCTGATAACACCATAGATTTCAATACTTTGAATAAGTTTGGTGCAGATAACGTTAATAAGTTAGTCAGGGGAAAATGCTGTGGAAAAAATTAGGATTTTCTTACCAGCCACACATAACTTTCTCTGTAAAGTGGATAATCATATTTAGTTGCTGGGGTAAGCAGAACTTAGAAAAATTCAAATGATAGAATTCTAGCCGTAATGCATATTCAAAATGAGACTAAAATGTAAGCTTTATTTTCTTTAATTGCCTATACAATTCACATGGTAAAAATTCTCAGGCATTACAATCAATAAAAAAAATAATGCCATAGCCATTTTCTAAAGCTCATTTTTCTTCTTAGACACCACGTTATATACCCAAGTTGAATTTTCTATCCAAAGTCCGTCTGAGCGGCGTTACTTCATTCTTCCCTTTGTAACACAAACAGTTAAGAACAAGTCTCTTAACCTATTTTAGATGCTTTCTTACATTGAGTGATTTAAACATATTTTGCTGGGAATTGCTGAGAAAATAATGCAACTTGCAGAAGTTTCTAATTCGACATATTTTCATCATTAAAATCCAAGCGTATTTTAATGTGCTGTAACCTGCTGATATGAAGTTCAATATTTCAAGTTGTCTTCACTGATTACTGTAGCTAAATTCTTTTGCAACAAAGGTTGGGGGATTTTTCAGGTGTGTTATGGGAAAAGTGTTTGAGCAGAGGAGGAGAAAAGACATGAAAGCAAGCTACACCTCCTTTCAGCAGGGCCTGAGACCATCTCTCCAGACTATGCAAATTTATCTAAAATGATTATGCTTGTCAATCAGATGACCCAGTTAATTTTTCTCTCACCCAAAGCACTGCATAAGCTAAATAAATCACAGAGCAACCTGATTTGGTCTACCTTGCCCCCTACAGACTTTTCCAAGGCTCACTACTAATCTCTTTCTCTGGTCTTGTTTGGAGACCACATTCATTTTCATAGCTAATTTGTACAAAAGAGACAAGAAAGGCAGACAAACAGAAAGAAATCTCATCCCTTAAAGTCTCCCACTGTTCTTGACAGATGGCTGTGCCCTATCTCCTAAGCTCTAGTCCCACAGCTACAAATGTTGACCAGAAATATTTAGAACACGAGACTAAAATGCAAGATACTCTTTGAGACAAAACCTATCTCCCCAAAAGTGTCTACCCATCTGAATTAACTTATCGTTTGATAAACACTTATTAAGCACCTACTGTGTGCTAGGTACCACGTCAAGCACTTCCCTGTTTGTTATCTACCAAAATTCACAGAGTGACCAAGAATGAACATCACTGGGTTCTTTTTATACTTCAATACAACTAGCCACAGAATAGTATATATTGCTTCCAATGTGCTTATCCAATTATGTACAGAGGATAAGTTTATGGAGCAGGTACTGCTGGGCCAAATGATATACTGGCAGATTTGCCCTAAAAGAGGCTGTTGCCCTGCCACAAACTATACTATGAGTGCCCTTGTTTCCTCGTTTTCCTGACAGCCCAGGTATTATCTTTTTTTCATCACAGCCTGTTTGATAAGCGAGAGAAATTTTCATTTCTCTTATTAAATTTTGAGGTTGAACATTTTTGCATATAGTCATAGGTCATTTGTATTTTTTCCTTTTATGAGCGTCCCTTTAAAGCTCTTGGTCAATTTCTTTCTGAAGGGGTGTTTGTTTGTTTGACGAGCAGCAATGGAGTAGAGGGTATAAATCCTACTATTAATACTAGGATGGGGGCTCCAGCCATTTCGGTTGGATATTAAAGGAAAGGGAGACCTAGAGAATTAAAATACTCAAGAAAAACTGCAGCAGAACCTTAGGCTAATATGATAATAAAACCAATTCTCCTATGCTATCATAAATGCATTTATGTAATGTAATATAATTTTAAGTTATATATTATTCCACAATATAGCGGTATCAAATTTATTTAGTTCTCTTAACTTTTTCTAGACTTTTTAAAAGGCAGATTATGAGTAAATTATTGGGATAAAGGATCTGACCATTTTTAAAAGTCCCTCAATATACACTGCAAAATATTTCTGCACAAAAATTGTTCCTTTATACTTCTACCAGCATGCTAACCAAGTGTGTCTTTTCCATTTCTCCCATTTCTAGACTCTGCCAGAAACAGTTTCATTTTGTTTGGACAAACTGTTTCAAAGACACACTTGAAAATCTGCCTTAGAATTTTATAGCCATCTCTTATAAGTGGCCTTTCTCTTTACTGCAGGCCTTGGTATTCCATGAAGAAAGATCGGAGGCTAAATCTGATCATTCAGGAAGGAACATTTGATTCATATGACTTGAAAATTCCCCAGATCAGAAACCAGCATGAAACTATGTCCTTTGAAACTATGTCCTTAGCATATGCACCTGAGATGATTAAATTCTGTCTTGGGTAGACAATATTAGTGTCTACTCAACACTCATTATTTCTTGCTTCTTTCCCAATAGAATGCTTATATCATAGGGGCAACAACACGATCAACTTAAATATTTTTTTTAGGTTCTCCTGCAGATAAAGGAGGGCCATGAGATGTAAACAGAAGGCACTGCATAGGGCCTCTAGGAAAATCCTTTTTGTCCTTTCACAAAGAACGCAGCCACGATGGCTGGAGCTCCAGCAGCCATCTTGAGACCATGAAGAAAAAGCCAAGAGAATTGCAGAGGCTTGGCCTTGCCTGACATTCTTGATATCCTGAATCAATACCAAAAACTGCCTACCCTCTGGAGTTCTGGTGGCATGAGGAAAATGAACATTTATCTACTGAAGTCACTGTATTCCAGTGTCTCTAATTTAAGCAGAGAACAATCCCTTACTAAGGCACTATTTTAAAAAATATATTCCAAAGAAGTATTTTTCATCTCTGTGAAAGAGAATGTGAATTTTTTATTAGGAACTGAAGTTATATTGGATCCTTTTAAATGGTGTAGCATTTCTTCCCAGTAGATCCATTCTCCACCTATTTCTACCATGTTCTCTGACCCAAAAGCTGACCTATATGGAGGACTCTGGCTTCCCAGTGGCTTGGCCAATGAAGAGCCCTAGCAGGACATCAGAAGGAAGGAAGAAAGTGAGGAAAGAGAGATAAAACACTCTCTCTTATTTCACAGCTTCCTTCCTGTGTGGTTGTCTTGTGTTGACTGTGTTCTTGACTGAAGGTCATCTCTCTTCTCAAGACCCTTCTACTCACATGGATCTTTCCTTCTGGGTTCCAGATGCCATGACCTTTCCTTGTCTTTTAGGTGTATGTGCTAACAGCTCCACTCTCATTAGCCCCCAGGGTACCATACTATCCTTACTATCCTTTATAGTTTCCTTATATCCTGCCCATAACCTTTTAAAATAATCCCTTTATTAAGCAATCCCCAATCTATCCTAATTTGAGTGTGCAATCTATTTCCTCCTGGGATTCTGTCTGATATATTTCTTGAACTTACTTACATAGAATCTTGTAAGTTTAGGGAATTCAGGCATGACTTGGTCCAACCTACTCAATTTTTAGTGATGGCTAACTGACTGCCTAAAACCAAGTCAAATACCTCATCTCTAGACATTCAGTCAAGTTTGTTTTGGTTATTTGGGGGTTTTATGAGGCTTTGTTATTGTTTTATCTGTATCTTGATTCTTCCTAAATTCTATCTAGTTATAATTCAGCCTTCAATGAAAGAAAAAAACCAAGCACGATTTTAAAACTCTAAAATACAACATATGAGATTTCTGGGACCGTTAATACTTTTATAAAATTAGTGGCCTATGAAGTCAAAATAGGGTGACATCTAAGTTCAGATTGATATTAATGAGAACCAGGAAGTAACTGCTTTCAAGGAGAGCAAAAATACTCATGTATGCTGTGCATAAAGTATTTGAGCATTTACAAGTGGCTCAGAAAACATTAGCCCCACTTTGCAGGGAATTCAAAGTAAAATGATTTTATCTCAATCTTTATGTTCCATCTTTCAGTCTAGAATTCTACTAAGAATTCTCCTTCTCTCTCTATTAAGTATGGAAAATTGAGCAATAGCTAAGTAATATATTTTTTTAAAGATTTTTTTTTTGATATGGACCATTTTTAAAGTCTTTATTGAATTTGTTACAATATTGCTTCTGTTTCATGTTTTGTTTTTTTGGCCATGAGGCATGTGGGGTCCTACCTCCCTGACTAGGGATCAAACCTGCACCCCCTGCATTGGAAGGCAAAGTCTTAACCACTGGACCGCTAGGGAAGTCCCCTAAGTAATATTTTTTAATTAAAAAAAGAGTTAAGGTGGGCTTCCCTGGTGGCGCAGTGGTTGAGAATCTGCCTGCTAATGCAGGGGACACGGGTTTGAGCCCTGGTCTGGGAGGATCCCACATGCCGCGGAGCAACTAGGCCCGTGAGCCACAACTACTGAGCCTGCGCGTCTGGAGCCTGTGCTCCGCAACAAGAGAGGCCGCGATAGTGAGAGGCCCGTGCACCGCGATGAAGAGTGGCCCCCACTTGCCACAACTAGAGAAAGCCCTCGCACAGAAACGAAGACCTAACACAGCAAAAATAAATAAATAAATTACTGAACTCCTACCCCCAACATCTTAAAAAAAAAAAAAGAAAAAAAAAGAGTTAAGGTGATGGAGAAATAAACAGAGCTCAATGTTTTAGTCTTTTAGAGAATTCTGAGGTTTAAAAAAAAATTTTTTTAAAGGGATCAGTTGTTTTGTTCTGTTTTATTTTAATGAAGAAGGAAAATACTATAGCAACCTACCTTGGCATTCTTGAGAACTACACCCCTATCTTTTTTGGATTGCATGCATGTCTTCTGGACCCAAGGCCTTAGATCCTGGCACAAAAATTTCCTAATGTGGCCATAGCTTTTAAGGGTTATTTGATGAATTATACTGTCAAAGGCCCCAAAGAGAAGTCTCACTGAGAAACCTATGACAATCTACAAATATTTGAAGAACTACCACGTGGAAAAGGAAGTACCCATTTTTTTTTTATTGTTCTGTTACTGAGAAGCAAGAAGAAAAGCACTTCTATCAAGCTTTCTAACCATAAAATTGATGTCTTCAAAATTAGTCAGCTACTCTCACTGGTATAGAGATTCTTAATGTGTGATGTAGACCCTTATGGAACCATGAAGATGTTCAGGAAGTCCTTGACATTATGCGCAAAATGGTGCAGTTGTGCATTTGTCCATTTTTCTGGGTTTAGGGGGCGTGGATTACATCAGCTTCTCAAAGGGGCTCAGGATATAAAAAAGTCTGCAAAAGAATGCATGAAATCAGCCTGCATGACCATTTGTCAGGAGTGCTAGAGAGAAGATAATCACTCTAAGGTCAATATTTATAATTCAGTGGTTACAGATAATGTAAGCAAAACTTTTATGCAGTGTGTGTTCAATCCTCTAATCATTCAGCAATTATTTACAGGTTGTTCATCAAATAATTTGCTCAGCGTGGTGGGTTGGAGGGAGCATCTATTTAACTCCCCCTTTATGGGGAGAGATAATGTGATGTACTTTTTTCCAGTGCTTTCCCACAGTGTTCCGTAGAAGTGGAGGCTCCATTAATAAGCTGAGTAAGAGGATGCAGTCTAGAACAAAGAATGGCAGCCCACAACACATGAGAAGAACCTGGACCCCAGACGGCAACCCAAGTTGAAGATCAGAGGGCAGAGTGCAAGTGTGAGGCTGTGAGCTGAACTGCTCTGGGTGTGGATAAATATAGCAGTGAAGGGCAAACAGAACGGACACTTTGTAATTTGACCCTTGGAGATTTGGAGTGGATCCTTGAATGCTCTGTCCCCCACCCATACCCCAAACATTCAGACCCTGGGTAATGAGTTAGCATGCAAACTGTCCTATTGGAGGACATCTCAGTTAAGAGCTGAAACAAGCTTAAGAGCTCTTTGCACTTATCTGATTTCTGCACAAATGCAGAGTTTGGCATTTAAAGTTGGTGTGTGCCCACTGGGAGAGCCCAGCCATTGTGTGCTGGCATCAAAACTTCTCCTTTGAAATTAGGATAGTGTGTAAACTCATCCCTTAAGAGCTTTGTAGATCTCTTGCATTTGTTTCTGGGGCCTGTTTGAATTTGTTCTTTAAAAGAGGCTGCTTAGAGAAAATTCCCGGCACCAGTGTAATGAAAAGGGATATCATTAATTTCTTCCTTTAAAAAGGAAGTGCTCCTTTGGGACCACTGATCTTTGTGTATATTAGGTCAGACAAACCCAGCCTAATGTCTGGGTAGACTGGCTGTTCTAACTACCGACCGCCAAGCAGGCTTAACAGACCCTCTGCACAGCAGAGAAAGGAAATGGGGCTCTGAGTCGGTGGGAGCTCTAAATAGTCCTTATACCATTTAGGTGGATTACTGAAACATGACTCCTTCCCATTACACAAATTGCCACAGAAAATACCAACAAATTAGTCCCACGCTTTTTAAATGTGGTAAAGTTCCAAGGTGATAAACTCTTAGGACTCGTGGTGGCATCGAGAAAAAAACAAATGCAGTTTCTAGAAATCTTAGCACACTCCATAAGACTTGACAATTTGAATAGAAGGAAGGAAGGAGTTGTTAACTTGAAAATTAAGTGCTTTCAGAAGTGATTCTCATTTCAGGAGGGAGAAATGGCAGCGGCAGCAGCTAAACATTTATTAGGTGCTTTACATATGCCAGGATCTATTCTCATGCATTAAGCCCATAATCTGGCGTCTTATTTTTGAAGGACAAAGTTCTGACCCAGAGTTCCCTCAAAGCTGCCAGAGTGTCTTCAACACACACACGCGCGTGCGCACGCACGCACGCACGCACACACACACACACACATCCTAGGAACACAGATCACAGAGCAGGAAAGTTCAGTGTAATAAAAGGCTTAAATACTAGCAAAGCAGTGGAAATATGGGCAAAATGTGGGAGTGGACAGGTTTGGGGTGGTGGGCAGAGCTCAGGAAGGCTTTGGTTTAGGATAGAGTACAGTGACTTGCAGGTGATCAGGAGATCGCTGTGGATTGTTCTGAGTTGGGAGAAAATCTGTGGACTCATTTAATATCAATTGTTTATCTTGAACTTCTCCCTCCTGTCATTATCCCAACTTCATATTCACAGTTTTATAAAAAATGTATCTGTTCCCTTTTTTAAATCACAAGTAATTTTAATCTAAATCCAGCAGCAGTCTGAGCTAAACAAAACACTTACACCTAATGCCAATAATCCCCCAGGCATGGCTTTATGTCCCTTATTTTGCCTTCCTGCCTTTGAGCCTAATCAGGATAGAGCCCATGACGTCCTAAACTCTGGCCAGGAACAAACAGTCAAATAACTTGAGTGTAACGTAGCAGACTTCAGAGTCTACAACTGAACATACAGCTAAGTGTTCAGCCCCTTGAGGTTTCTATTTTTCTCTGTTCCTCTGAAGAGCAAAGAGGAAAATACATTTAAGAGGCTAAAATGGCCATCCAAAGTACCATCAAGAATGATCTGGGGGCTTCCCTGGTGGCGCAGTGGTTGAGAGTCCGCCTGCCGCTGCAGGGGACACGGGTTCGTGCCCTGGTCCGGGAGGATCCCACGTGCCGTGGAGCGGCTGTGCCCGTGAGCCATGGCCGCTGAGCCTGCGCGTCCGGAGCCTGTGCTCTGCAACGGGAGAGGCCACAACAGTGAGAGGCCGGCGTACCACAAAAAAAAAAAAAGAATGATCTGGGCCCTGAGAGCTGGTCCAGAGGCATCACTTCCTTGATTTCTCCCTAGAACACAGCTTTGGGCTGGGTTCTGGCTCTGGGTTGACCAACTGGGACTCAGTTTTCTCATCTGTAAAATGAGACGGTTGAGCAAAAGGATCTCAACCAGATGCCCAGCGACACAAGAATGGATTCATAAAATGGGATACTGTACAGCATTGAAAACAAACACGTTAATCTTAAAATATTATGTTAAGAAAAAAAGAAGAAGAAAAAGCTAGAAACCAAAGAATATATACTGTGTGATTCCAGTTATACAAAGCTGAAAAGCAGGCAAAATGAAACTATGATATTTAGGATGCATACTTAGGGGGTGACCTCTAGGGAGGAGGAGGAAAGTCATCATCAGGAAAGGGTAGCAGAAGGCTTCTGAGGTGCTGCAAGTTCTCTCTTCTGATCTCAGCTGTAATTGTGCAGGGACTTTATAATAACTCATTATGCTGTCCATCTCTTTTTTAAACCTTTTTTTTCTGTCAGCATGTTACATTTCAGAATTTAAAACTAGGTTAAAAACAAAACAACCACAATCTGATATCTCTCATGTGTGAGCTTTTCCTGGTGTGAAGAGGGAACAGGCAGAGGGCCAGAAACATCTTTCACTCTTTGCCTGGCTGGTTCTTGATTCCCCTTCAGTTCTCAGCTTTGGTGTCAGCCCACTGACCCTTCTCTGCTCCCATGAGACCACGAAGGTATCCCTGTCGTAGAACAACTCCAGGGGTCACCAAGGCTCGATCTTACTAACACCCTGGCCAAAGGAGATTTGATTTTAGGTTTACTTATCCATTTCTCCCTAGGAATGTAAACCCACAGGGCAAGCCTGGATCTTGCTGCATTATATACCACCAGCACCCAATATAGCACCCACCACTTAATAACTGCTCAGTAAACATCAGCTGATTGAGTACCTGAATGAATGGGCAATAAAGGTACATTTCACTCTCTCCCAGCCCTCTTTGAACTTAAACCGACAATTTCTCTCTTGCTAAGTACAGTTTTTACTGGAAGCAGACAACCCCAGAATTGTCCTGGTCATTCTAGGAGTTCTAGTTACTTAAAAGAGAGTCAAATAAAAATGAAAACAGAGAAAAATCTTATCATGGTTCTACAAACAGTTGTATAACCACAGTGTTTTCCCCCTCATTTAATTTTGGACTATGTCTCTCTTGCCTCCCTATAACACTTAGACTTGATTACGTTTCATTTAGGGAACACACTCATGTCACGGTCCTCACATATTCAATTACTGAACAACCAATCACCTTGTTCCTCTCAGGCTGTTTCCTTTTCTGGGAAAGGGAGTGGCTACTATACTAAGATGAGAGCCAGGTTTATTTAAAAACACTTTTCTCCCTGATTATATACATAAAAAATTCATTACTGCTCCACAAAACACACTGTTAAGAGAATGAAAAGACAAGCCCCAGACTGGGAGAAATATTTGCAAAACACATATCTCACACAGGATCGGTATCCGAAATATGCAAAGAACCCTTAAACCCTCCAAATAAGAAAACGAACAACACAATTTAAAAACAGGCAAAAGATGTGAACAGACACTTCACCAAAGAAGTTATACAGATAGCAAATAAGCATATGAAAAGATGCTCCACATCAGGGAAATACAAATTAAAACCACAATGAGGTACCACTGCACACCTATTAAAATGGCAAAAAGCCAGAACACTGACGACACCAAATGCTGGCGAGGATGAGGAACAACAGGAACTCTCGTTCATTGCTGGTGGGAATGCAAAATGGTGTAGTCATTTTGGAAGACAGTTGGGCAGTTTCTTATAAAACTAAACAGGTACTCTTATCATATTCTCTAGCAATCACATGTTTTGGTATTTACCCAAAGGAGCTGAAAACCTATGTCCACACAAAGAAGTTTATAACAGCTTTATTCATAATTGCCAAAACTTGGAAGCAACCAAGATGTCCTTCAGTAGGTGAATTGGTGAACAAATTGTGGTACATCCATGTAATAGATTATTTTCAGCAATAAAAAGAAATAAACTATCAAACCATGTAAAGACATGGAGGAATCTTAAATGCATATTGCTAATGGAAAGAAGTCAATCTGAAAAGGCTATATACTGATGTATAATATGTGTGATTCCAACTTTATGACATTCTGGAAATGGCAAAACTATGAAGACAGTAAAAAAAAAAAAAAAAGAATCAGTGGTTGCCAGGAGCCTAAGGAAAAAGAGGAAGGGATGAATAGGTGGAGCACGGGGGATTGTTAGGCAAATAAAACTATTCTGTTTGACACTGCAATGATGGATACATGTCATTACATATTTGTCAAAACTCACAGACTGTACGACACAAAGAGTGAACCTTAATGTGAATTATGGACCTTGTTAATAATAATAGATCAATATTGGCTCATCATTGTGAACAAACAAGCCACACTAATGCAAGATATTAATAACAGGGGAAACTGGGGGGAGAGGGAGAGGTAAGGGAGTGTATGGGAACTCAATACTTTGCGCTCAGTTTTTCTAAAAACCCAAAACTATTAAAGAACAGTATTAATTAAAAAAAAAACTCAAAAAATTTATTACTCCCAATCTTGGAAAACAAATAAAAGTAAAAAAGAAAAATCACTCCATGCCTACTACACAACTATGTTTCATTTTAAAGTTGAAAAGAATCCTTTAAAATGAAAGAAATGAGGCAGCCAAGGTTAACAGTGAATTTGTGCTGTTTCAAATACATCGAGTAAGAAAAGAATGTAAAAATAAAATTCCTCTCAGCACATTTTACAGCCATGCCATCAACGTCCAATTCTGAAAGCCAAGCACCCTAACTTGACTCACACATGTCCCCACCCCTGCCCTGCGTTGTTTGGCAGCTACACTCCTGACATCCTGGGTCAACGCCAGAACCTAACTTGGCATCAGCAAAGAGGGCATCCTGACCTAATGCACTCAGGAAAGCACCGTATAAGTTTCTGCTGAACCCTCCTCAGAAATGTTTGCAGTAACAATCTAAGCAGAAATAATGTCCCCAAACTATCCAACTTTGTAACAGGCTTTAACGAGCTGCAAGAATGAGAAAAGGCTGTCACAAGGCTGTCCCTGAGGTATGTGACCTTAAGAATTGTGGCTGACAAATGACCTCATGGCTTCTACCTACCAGCCCTCACAGTGGCAGCCACTTTCCCCTCCAGCCTCAACTCCTCCAGTGGAGTCCAAATCTCACTGACTCAGCTGGCTGAGGGGTGGATGCAGTGCTGACCTGTGTGGACTGCATCCCTTCTTCCTTATCCTCCACACCCCCAAATTTCAGGGAAAATGCTTTGCCAAAAGGAATCTTTGCCTCTTGGTAGGTACCGTATACAGTTCCTGTAGAAAGCCACAATTTTGCACAGAAGCCTCAGCTGGCGTAAACGGCCATGACTGCAATTGACGACCCAAGCACTCTGCATTCTCCAAAATTACAAAATTAAGCAAGACACGGACAAGATCTAGTAAAATGAGGAAAGTCTTTTAAACAGAATAGGGAAGGTGTGTGATTAATATAAATGGGGCTATAGGTTAGAAATTAAATTTGGGATCAGGAGAACTATAGTCTCTCCTCTTTCTCCTTCCATTCCTCTGCCCTCATGCCTTCAAGCCTCAAACCGTGCATTCCTTATGTTGGCCTTGCCTAAATTCTTTTGCAAAAAGCCAGGACACAAACACTATGGCAACGACATACATATTAGAGGTACAAGCAAATATTCAGATCTGGTAGTGTTTTGAGCACTTTTGCCTTGCGGGAGGCTAGCAGAGGCAGTAGAGTTTATAAAATAGAAATATCTTTTAAAGGCAGTAATTTCTAATAATTTTAGAAATTGAGACACTTTTAAAAGTCTGGAACACTCCCCTCTTCCTCCTCTATAGCAAAGTTACAAGTAAATGAAACTTTGTTCTTGACAACTTCCTGAGAATTTAATGAGACCACTTGAGATAAATGTGGACACATATGTTACAAAACTTGCTTTGGAAAATAACAGCTGCAAAGACCCAGCCATTAGAATTGCATTTGTCTCTTAAGTGTCTTACTTCACTGCCGGGGCTGTGTTTGGCATACAGTAGGTGCTTGATAAGTGTCTGTTAAGTGAAAGAATAGAAAGCCATATATATAAAGTTCACTTTTTCTGATTCAATATAGTATCATAGAGATAGGGGATGTGGTTCTCAAAGGGCAGTCCCCCAACGAGCAGTACCGCATCACCTGGGAACATGACAAAAATACAAATCCCCCCTCTCCCATGCCCCACACAAAATCGGAAACTATGGAATGGACCAGCAACTTGTGTTTTCACAAGTGCTCTGGGTGATACTGACATTTACTGAAGTTTGAGAATCACCGGCCTAAAAAAGATCCTTTAAAAAAGAGGTGTGTTTTTCTACCCCCCGCACTAAAGGTAAGAATTCTAGGCCTGTAATTCCTTTACCATCTCACTGAGAAAAGTCCTGAGACCGAGGCTTCATGATGAGGGTTTATGGTGAATTCCGTGGCACCCAGGCAAGAAGAAAAGAGGGATCAGCCATATGGGAGCCAAAAAGAGCAGGGATTCGAAACACCAGAGATGACCCATATGTGAGGGCACAAGAGTGGCCTCTAAGCCTTGTGTGTGGCTTCCTGCCATGGCACTGGGTGCGGGACAGGGAGGCCCAGTAGCCTTGCCTCCATAGGGTCTGGTTTCCATGTGCTTTCCCGACAGGGATTATGTTGCCTTTGAGTCTCTGTTGTAGGAGCACACTCTCCCTGTCAAATGGGCGACATCTGAGCCCTTTATGATCACAGTGGCTGTGGTCTGGCAAGCTGCTTGTATCCCCTTCCAAACACAGGCAGCAGTGTGAGGTGATTCTGTAGCACAGATCCAAGGCTCAGTCTTGCCTGATACAGTGATCTAATTTAAAAAATTAGTCCTCGGCCCAATCAAGTTCAACTTCCAGTATTATTATAGGATGACCAACTTGTCCCAGATTGCCTGGAACAGTTCTGAAAATCCACATCTTGGAAAACCTTCAGTCCTGGGAAAACTGAGATGTTTGGCCACCCTAAGGATTAAGAGTTCCAAGGATAAAATACAGCCCAAGTTCGCTTTCTGATAGCTGAACTTCTGCCAAGATCAACAAAATTTAGTGACGAGCAGTGAGGAAGGTAAAGGCAAATAACAAAGTAGATAGCATTAGAGAAGTAAGTGGGTAAAAGACAGGGTGTGTGATTTGCTCAGCAAATCTGAAGAAAGATCTGAAACCAGATCACTAAAGCCCAAAATTAGACGCTCTGACAGGAGCAGGGGGCTCCACCACACCCTGACACTGCACACTGCCACTGTGACCCCCTTGGGAGGCTGGTACAATACCACCTGCTCCCCAGCTCCCTAAAAATGTACTAGGCTCCATCTTTAAAAAGCCATGTAGTTAAAGTTACTCTTAGCAAATGCAATGACTTTTTGACCTTCAAAAAAAATACGAATAATTTATACTACCTGTAGACGGGAAGGTAACCAAGGGCAGGACTACCTCATGTAGGTGAGGTATCACAGGAAACCCAGGGGCAGGCAATGACGGTCCTTGAACAAGCAGGTCACAAACTTAAACTAAACTTGTATACGTCACACTAAGAAAATACAGGTAAAGCACCTAGCATGTGCTCAAAGTCAATACCTACTACATCTGTGGTAGTTCCCTTTCTTTCATTCATTGGGATTTCCTCACATCCCCCACTCAGATCCCTTTTTTTTGGATAAAATGCAGAAAAAAATGCTTAAAACCTGTTTTTTTTAGGCCACAACCAAGAAGAAAAAGAGAGAAGGTGGAGGGAAAGTATGTTACAAAAAATGAGCACATTGGGCTTCCCTGGTGGCGCAGTGGTTGGAAGTCCACCTGCCGGTGCAGGGGATGCGGGTTCGTGCCCCGGTCTGGGAAAATCCCACGTGCCGTGGAGTGGCTGGGCCTGTGAGCCATGGCCGCTGAGCCTGTGCGTCCGGGGCCTGTGCTCCATGGCGGGAGAGGCCACAGCAGTGAGAGGCCCGCGTACCGCAAAAAAAAAAAAAAAAAAAAAAAAAAAGAGCACATTAACAATAGCAGGAAACACCAGCTTCGTGTTGAGAGAGAAGAAAGTTAAAATAATTAGGCACAAATCATAATGGCTGAGGGTCATTTAATGCACGGGTAGGTGGTCCCATTTCACAATGGTCTCCAAGGATCTCTGCGTTACAGCCAGTGTGACAACTGTTGTTAATAATCATGTCCCGAGACACTGAGAATAAGGAGAACTGTCCAGTACACTTAATATGAAAAGGAGTTGTAGGTTTTAGAAAGTTTCAGCTGCCGGGAAATTGTAACTTACATAGAATATCTCATACATTGATAGTGTCTGTAGTCTATCCTCAACACAGTCACTCCCAATTCACTGAGTTTATACCCTTGCTACTCAAAATGTGGACAATGTCAGCAACACCTGGAAGCTCCTTAGCACTGAGGAATCTCAGGAGCCACCCAGACATGCTGAATCAGAACCTTCATTTTAATCAGATCCCCAGGGTGTCTGTTAGGACCTGCATCAGCTGGCTCCTCACCCCCATGATACTCTTCCTTGCTCTCAGCTCCAATCACCGGGGCTCCCTTCTACTCTTCACATTTTCCACGCACGCTCTCTCCTCAGGGCATCTGCCTCGGCTGTTTCCTTTGCCTGTAATGCTCTTCTCTTAGATATCCACATGGCTAGTTAGCTCACCACCTTCAAGTCTTCTCAGTGCAGCCCACCCTGACCACCCTATTAAAAGTAAACCGTCCTCCACACTTTGGCCACTCCCAATCTCTCTTGCTGTATTTTCTCCCCTATAATACTTTGCCTTTCTAACATCCCATACAACTGACTCATGGATTATGCTTATTGTTTATTGTCCCTCTGCTAAAATGTAGCATCATGAGGACAGGACTTTTTGACCGTGTCGTTCCCTGATGTATCACACATGCCCGGAACAGTGCTACTGAAGTGTGGTCTGCAGGCTGACTCTTGCTACTGGTCCCAACTATCAATAATAGATCACTAAAGAAATTTAGAGTAATTTAAGTTAGAGCAAGAAATTTTGAAAAGTTTAGATCAATTTGATATGGACACCACACCTACATGTGTGATTATTTACCTAGTAATTCATTTTTACTATATTTCACAAAAGTATCAGACTGTGCACATTGGAAATTAAAACACCCAACCCAAAACGGGTCTTTTAAAACTGTTTTGAGAGGCACTGGCCCAGGAAAGTTCCTGGCACTTAGTAAGTGTTAATAAATGTTTGCTGAATAAATAAATAGAAGAACAGATGGTTAAAGAATAAATTTTTGGGCTTCCCTGGTGGCGCAGTGGTTAAGAACCTGCCTGCCAATGCAGGGAACAAGGGTTCAAGCCCTGGTCCGGGAAGATCCCACATGCCGCGGAGCAGCTAAGCCCATGCACCACAACTACTGAGCCTGCGCTCTAGTGCCTGCGAATCACTACTACTGAAGCCTGCAAGCCTAGAAGCCTGTCCTCTACAAGAGAAGCCACCGCAATGAGAAGCCCACGCACCGCAACGAAGAGTAGCCCCCGCTCGCCGCGACTAGAGAAAGCCCGCGTGCAGCAAGGAAGACCCAACGCAGCCAAAAATAAATAAATAAAATAAATAAATAAATTTTAAAAAAGAGAAAATTTTTACATAGTAAAGCCAGATCAGGTCTGTATATATGCCTGTGAGTACAATTAAATAATTTCTGCTTGGATCAGTGGCAAAGTGATTTGTACTATGAACTTCCTGGATATACTGTGCTTTCCTCTCTCGTGTGAGGAATGAGTCGATCTCAAATGGATCAGTTAAGGACCTTCCTGAGATTCTCTGAGGGGCAGAAGACAGCCTTTGTCCAAGCCCCACATCTGCACTCTTTCGCCTGCCTGCTCTAAGCAGAGATGGCCTGATTAAGCAACTTTAGATTTACTCCCTGCCTCCCCCCAACCCCATATCCCCCAGACCCCTTTATGAAACAGTGGAGTTAGCACTCATGGCCAGGTAGAAGGCAAAATCGTTGGGTGTTGGTGTTTTCTTAAAACTGAAAAGGTCATAATATTCTCAGGCTTTCACAGAAACATGGATTGAAATAACGGGTCATTTAAGGCAAAGAATTAAATATAAAGGTACAACTGGCTAAAATGTCTCTTGCAGAATAAATATACTCTTAGTTTTGCAGCTTATCACCTTGAAAACATAAACAAAACTGGAAAACTTTTGTTGTTCAATCCATCTTTGTTGCCTTCTAAGGTCAGGAGGAATCTGATTTATAAATGCTTTTTCCTGCCCAACCCTTCCTTCCCTCTCCCCCTGCTCAGAACAACAACAGCAACAAAATGAAATGACTTGGATCTTTTTAACTTGTTCCACCGGTATGCTCTACCTATTTGGGGGTGCCTAAAAGATCTTTTATTTTGTTCCAGGATTATTAAAAATACGGTTTAAAACTTTCTCTGACTCATTTACTCAAGAGTTTCATTTCATTCTTGCTTCCACTATATTTCATCACAGCTTTGGATGCTCAAGAATTCAATTTGGGAATCTAGGCTAGGTTGCGAGGAGAGAATTCAGAAATGAAAAGATAGGACCCCAGAGAGTTTAAAATCTAGTAGATGCATAAAAATAACTGTAGGGCTTCCTTGGTGGCGCAGTGGTTGAGAGTCCGCCTGCTGATGCAGGGGACGCGGGTTCGTGCCCCGGTCTGGGAACATGCCACGGAGCGGCTGGGCCCGTGAGCCATGGCCGCTGAGCCTGCGTGTCCGGAGCCTGTGCTCCGCAACGGGAGAGGCCACAACAATGAGAGGCCCGCGTACCGCAAACAAACAAACAAACAAAAAAACCCTGTAATACAAGGCAGAATGCAGTAAGTACTAAAGGAAAGTCAAAGGGCTCAGAGGAAGCCATTGTGGACTCTGAAGACCAGAGAGGACTCAGAATGAACAGTAAAGGAGGACAGGTGGGGCACAGGGAGCAGCATGAACAAAATCACAAAGGAGAGAAAGAACACACTGGGCATGCGTGGAGGATAGAGAGTAGTTTGGATATTCTGAAGCACAGAATAAGGGAGAGAGATCAGCAGACAATAGAGCTAGAAAGGAAGATTAGGACCAGAACAGAGACAGCCTTGTATGTCATGCCAAGAAGTTTAGAGATGATGCTGGAACAATGGGGAGCCACCGATGATTATAGGGGAAGAGAATGTTATGATCAGGATATGCTTTAGAAAAGCTCCTCAGGTATCTATGCATGAGGGAAGTTGAAGGAGGAAAAGAATGGAAGCAGGAAGACCACTTAGGATACTGTTTACAAGAGTTTAAGGAGAAGTCATGGTAGTGGTGGCAGACCCAACAGAAAACCATCTAGATTGGAAAGAAGGAGCAACTGTGACAGGAAAGTGCATATGAACCATTTACAGCAAATCAGATGTGAAACATATTAAAAAGTTTGACTTCTGGGGATACTTTTCTAAAGAGAGGGAAAGATGATTATAATCCAACAAGTCTCTTTAGTAGTTAATTAAAAATGCAATATATTTTTACTCCTCCTAAACTATACCACCAAAACTTAATGCCTTACAGTAAGAACTTTATTTCTCTACCCATTTTTTATACTTAATTTGCATTTTTATAATATCAATAGCAGTAAATACCACTGCAGCATCTGACACAATAATGTACCCTTACTATGAACCAGACACCATGCTGTGCCCTTTACTCCTACTAGCTTATTTAATCCTCAGTACAACCCTTTGGCTATGAACTACCATTTCCCTATTTTACATGTGTAGTTATTGAGGTAAGGAGTTGTTACATAGCTTTATTAACACTACACAAGAAAGCAGAGATTTGAATCCAGGCAGGTCTGACTCCAGAATCTGTGCCTTTGGCTACTCAACCATGCTTTAAAATTTTCTTTTTACTTGTATTTTAAAGTAGAATGCTAAAAGAGAACAAAGACCGGATGGGACACATGGAAAACAAATAGCAAGATGATACATATAAACCAAAATATATCAACAATCTCATTAGATGTAAATGGTCTAAATATCCCAATTAAAAGGTAGAAATTGTCTGTTTGGATAGAGAAAAATGCCATCCAAATTCATGCATAATGGATTCTGTTCCACCCACGATCTTTTTCCTCGATTTTCTTTTTTGCACTACTCCTACCCGTACCTCATGTGGCCTTATTCCTAAACACTATCTGGCTGTGGGGAAATTAGTCCATTGGACAGTTTTATCATTTTTGGCATACTCATTTAAAAGGTTCTGCTGTGATACACTAATCCTCTCTCATCTCTCTTGAAGAGTTTGCTTTGTATGAACTGAAGGTCCTAACACGTTTATTACGCATTTCCCACTTCATATTGTACTACTTTGCCACTGAAAAACAGACTAAGAAGAAAATTTGAGAAAACTAAGAAACTACTGCATATTTCAGAAAAATAAATGAGGTCAACAGTAAGTGTAATATTAGTATTTTAAGTTGAAAAGATTTTTTTCCTTTGGAATGAATCCACCTTGTGCTTAGTATTTCCTGGTTCATAAATATTTCTTATGATCATGCTTCTATTTTATCTTCCAGAAGTATTGATTATAGCCACACATATGGCCCCAAACTGACTTTTTACCATATTCTGTAGCGATAATTTAGAAAAGGGGCCAAACATTCTATTTTCCATAAGAGCGTGGCAAGATGTCTACATTCTTGCTGAAAGAACAGCTGTGTTGCCAAAAGGGCAGAACTTCTCTCTAAATCCATAGTCTTTACCAAGCCCTAGATTTTGACCCTGAACTGTCTGCTCCACTGAAAGCTGGTCAATTATTTATCTTTCCTTTAAGAAAATAAAGTTTTTTTAAACATATGGAATGCTTCACAAATTTGCGTGTCATCCTTGCGCAGGGGCCACGCTAATCTTCTCTGTACTGTTCCAATTTCAGTATATGTGCTGTCTAAGCGAGCACTAGAAAATAAAGTTTGAAAGCAGTTTCCTAATTTGAGGTTCTTACAAGTAAAGGGAAAAGTATGGCCTTTGATATTCATTTTCTTCCTTCAAAAAAGTAAACTTCAGTGGCACAGGTGGGTGATAAACTGCTACTTTTAATGCAAGTTTTGTTTCCAGTCTTTACGGCTTCCCAAACCTGAACTTTCTGCTAACATTAGGTTATATTACTATCTGCCTTCTACACAGTCCTGCCTAAACAACTCATTAAAAAGTACAAAAGCATGCAAATGGTAGAAACAGCTTGCAATTCAAAATGTTCTTCTTACCAGATTTTGCAGGGGCTCCCCTCGAGGGTCTCAGTCCTGGGCGATCTGGAGCAGCATGGCATGTCTGAGAAGACACAGACTCAGTCCCAGAAACTGAGTGCTTCAGAAAGACCCAGTAAAAGAAACATTATTTTTATCCTCTGATGAGGCAGCCTTAGAACTTGGCTTCCATTTAACTAAGGGACCCTTAACCTCAATGGTACTAGGGAAAAATCTAAGTATATTGGGGTCATGTGGTTAGTTGCACGTGTCTTGCAGCAGAATTGAGTAGAGGTCCTCTCCTTGGTGCAATTACCTGCAAAGTCTCAACACCTTTTGCTTCATCCATTTATTTCTTCCTCTGAACAAGCCAACCTAGCCCCCTCTTAAATTAATTATAGTCCATATAGAAAACAGCTATGTGCTGATTTTCTCCTATACTAATTTTTATCCCTAAGAAAGAAAAAAGAAAACCTATAGGAAGGTATTAATCTACTTAACATTTCTAAGTATATCATCCAAAGGATTTTGTTTTTTAATCTTACATATGCTCAGCAGAGTTACTGGCAAAAACTGTACATTTTCTTCATTTCATCCTTTCAACATCAAATAGTAGGCAGTAAAAATTGGATCAGACTTCAAAGCCTGCTGTGGGCTCCAAGTCACAGAGAGACGCCTCCATTTCACATATTGAATTCGAGCAGGATATCAAAGTGCTACCAAAGAACCTCAGGTCCTTACTCAAAAAGAGGCTCTAACATCTGTAGAGAGTGGAGCGCACAGACAAATCACCTCAGGGAGCAGCTAGCATTTATTCTCAGCAGCAAATTCCCAGGCTTTTGATTCTCTCTTCACTGTACCTCCCTGTCTCTCTGCTGAACCAAAATTCTTTAGCAAGCTGGGCTTTTGTCTCAAAGCCTTCGAACTATCACTAACAGTTCATGTTTGGATGGCCTGACCAAGCCGCCATAGACAGGCACCACGACCATGGACTTGGATGAGTCTGTAATAAGGATACACAGTTACTTCAGAATCAAGATGTCCTTCTACCTTATTTGAATGTCCCGCGAAGACATCACACCCTTTTGAAGAACTCTGGGCTTGTGAATGCCTAAAAATAAAAATAATAATAATTTTTAGAAGGCCTGAAAATGATAATTAAAAAAAAAACTTAAAGAGGGTTGCTTTCCTCCAAAAATGGATCAGAAAATACTCTTTAATTAAGATTCCATTGTTTTCCATTCCAGTCCTTGGTTAGAAGGATATGGTCAACTTAAGGAAATGCATCCTACCAGGTGCTGCTCATACACCCACAGTCAGCCTGAGATGCTAAGACCCAAGAAACTGCCCCTTTTAAAGTTGTGTGATCCAATCTAGTTTACTATTGGCGTTCACAGACTTTACCAAGTAGCCAACCAAGTTGATGCAAAGGCTCTACTTCCCACCCAGCACATTAATCACGTTGTTAAATAATTCAAAATAGATCCTGTAGTCAAATAAGTTTGGGAAATGCTCAACTGTACATAGTTTAAGAGGTTTCCCTACTGCAGAATGATCTTTTACAATCACAATATGAATTTATGGGTTTCTGAAGTAGGGTGTATGGGGGGAGAATTCAGTTTCCTAAACTACTGTGACCGAGAAATTTAAAAAGTGATAACCTATTAACATCTAGTAATGTTTCATGGAGCAAAGTTTGGAAAAATCAACTGTGCTGTGCCCCAATTTCCAGAAATTGGAACACACTGTATAAAAGTGTGATGGGGGCTTCCCTGGTGGTGCAGTGGTTGAGAGTCCGCGTGCCGATGCAGGGGACGCGGGTTCGTGCCCCGATCTGGGAAGTTCCCACATGCCGCGGAGTGGCCGGGCCCATGAGCCATGGCTGCTGAGGCTGTGCATCCGGAGGCTGTGCTCCGCAACGGGAGAGGCCACAGCAGTGAGAGGTCCGCGTACCGCAAAAAAAAAAAAAAAAGTGTGATGATTATAACTCACTGTTACATAAACAGACTTTTACAACTCCTCTCATATGGAACCCAGGAATGTGGAAAGCACTGACTAGGGGAAGGGAAGTCTGGATTCTAACTCCTGCCTCAAGATCCCTGATCTTCCTCTCTGGTCTCTCTGTCTCTCTTATACACACACATGCATGCGCGCGTGCACGCACACACTCACACACACACACACACACACACACACAATTGGGTAAATTTCTGTAGTATTCTGGGTTCTAGTTTTCCTCATCTATAAAATGAAGGGATTGAAATAAGTTATTCCTAAGGGCTCTTCTAGTTCCACATTTAAAATCTTATTCTTTATTTAAACTGACAATTTCATTTTTTGAATTTCTGTGAATGGTTCATTGGTATTACCTTCAAAATGCATCTATATAGATTATAAACAATATACCCATTTAAAAAATATCACATCCGTACCTGGGGAGAGGAGACTATGATGAATATAAATATATATTTATTTGTGTGTGTATAATTGTTTATCATATGTCTCCCACTATGAAATGTAAGTTCCAAGAAGGTGGGGACTAGGTCTGCTTTATTCTGTACTCTATATTAGCACCTAACCCTGTGCCTGGTACACTGTAAGTGCTCAATAAATATTTGACAACTTGAATGAATGAAAGGGCTAGTGGACCCCCAAAATATGTGCCATGAAGAATACCCTTTATATTAAAATTAAATTAAGTAGCATTTATATAGCCCTTCATATTTTAAAAAATGCTTTTATATATCTAATAAGAATTTCACAACCATTTGAGCTAAGTGCTTTAACTGTCCCTATTATATAGCTGAATAAACTGTATTTCAGAGAGGGCAAGGGATCTGCCCAGGGATCATGGCACATACCTGGCAGAGCTAAGACACTGACCCCTGTTAGTTTGACTCCAAATCCTCTGCTCTTCCTCTGAACAATGACACCCCCCTCTCCAATGCCCTTGGGTCTCTGTGCATTGGCCCAAATAACTCATTCCTGCCAGCTTAGGCAGGTCTCAGTGGCAGTGGAACACCTATAGAACAGGTGGATTCAGTTCTTCTAGGAGTCCTGGTAAGCTTTGGAGAAAATCTAAGGAAGAGAGTTTAGCTGTTGAATTACTATGGGGTCTCCAATTTCTGCCTTTCCTGTACCTACAAGAAAATGAAACCTCTTAAGATCTCCTCTTGCTTGCATGGCTTTTCAGGTCCAAAGGTCAGTGCAGATACCCTCCAACAATACACTGGCAGTCGGCTCATGAGTTTGACTACCTTCTTATTCAAGCCTTTGGGAGAATCTAAGGCATCTCAATATAATTTTTACATGTGTTACATGGTTTTAAAGGGCGGAGGCAGGATGGGTAGTGCCCAAAGGCAAATAAATGAGAAAATACTCGACTAAACAAAGTTAGGCAGGTTTCTTTCCTAAGATGATTTCCAGAACCTTTAACTTAATAATATGCACAGTGAAACCTTAAGAGTGGGAGAGAACAGGCAGCATCCCCCAGACGTTATCCTAACAATGGAACCCTCCCCTGGAGCATGTCAGAGGCCCTGGTTCTTATAACATGCCTTAGAAAACACTAATCTGAGCAGCCCTTATTTGAAACAAGTTCCAACTTGCCTTGCAAAAAAGGGTTAAGTCAATTTTCTTCAAAAGTCTAACTGCCTCAACTCCTTTGCAGCAAATTTATCAGATATGTTGTCATTTGCCTCAGGGACTTGAGCCTGGCAACAAATGGATAATGCTTTTGCAAGCTGTTACCACCAAAATAAGGAAAAGCACAATGAAAAAATATCCAATGCTTATTGCCTGCACACATGCCACCAGGCCATGGGCAAAGCATGGATACATGGTTATCTCATCTAATACGTCCAACAACCATGTGGATTGGTTCTATTTTTATACCTGTTTTACAGGTGAAGAAATTAAGACTCAAGAAGCTAATGACTTGTTTCATGTCATAACTAGTAAATAGTGCAGCATAGAACCTGCCTACATAGAAAAGGAGACTCCAAGGGAAATTATTGATTCAGATATGAATTATCAGTTACTGACAAAACCTTAGACAAATGATTGATAGTGACTAGGACATTCATATGGTGCCAAAGTACCACCGTACAGATTCCTTCTTTAGGTCACAAGGGGAGCAAGGGAACTGCATATGGGAGAAATCAGGTTACCATCTCAATCCAGTGCAAATCTTAGCACCACTAATGCCCAGACAATATTGTGATGTGAGTCAATATGAAATATTTGACATCACCCAGGATATTTATATTTTTTCTTTTAGTCAAAACATTTAACTTTAATCTAATCAAAGCTTTAGATCTAACTTATAGTTTACCCCAAACACAAGGTATAGAGGGGAAAAGCTAGGACTGCAAAGAATCAAGCAGACAAATGTAGAAGGTGAGTTATTTTATGGAATAATTGGCTCATTCTCTTAACAAGTCAGTGCCATGAAAAAAGGGAGTATTGTATATTAATAGAGATTTAGGGAAATAACAAGTTGATGTAATGTCCTCGATTAGATCTTGGCTTGGACAAACAGGTGTAAAGGACAATTCTTAGAACAACTGGGAAATTTTGATTGGTATTAGATGATATTAAGGAATTATTCATTTTAAAGCATGATATTATTATTTTGAACCTGCAGGAGAAATTTTTTGAAATAACACTGTTCTCAGCGTCTGTAAGGAATCTGATGCTAAATGACAGAAGCAATACATTTGGTTATCAAAGGGTGGTGAATAGGAGGTAGTTGTCTCTCTAGAAACGATTCACTGCATATTTCTAGGGCTCCTGTAGCCTCTCAGAAGTCATGACTAAAGTCTTAAGCAGATTGCCGCCAGGGCTTGGCCACTCTGCTGCTTTACTGCAGTCACTGAATTGTGGGTTCTTGGGGAGACGAAAATTCTCCGTCACCACTGAAAACCCTTCTGCTGGGCCTCTGCCTGAAAAGCCCCCCAGACGAAAGTCACATTTAATTCCTTTTTCTTAACCCCCAATCCCAGTGCGACCGGATGAGAAGCAGGGGCAAGGCTGGCTCCTGAGCACACGGCTGCCAAGGATGCCCGAGCATGTCTCTTGTGCAGCAAGGATCCATGGGGCCAGCTGGCTTAGTCATGCTGGGCTGGCAGCACTAGGTGAAGTCACCTTGTTCCAAAACTGGGTCTCAGCTTTGCAGCCTCCGAAAGTCAGTCTGTCAGTTTGCTGAGGGGTAATGATGTTTTCGAGAGCTGAGTTGTACTAACTAAACTCAGAAGAGTCATATTTGAAAAGTAGAATGCCAGTGTGTGATTTTACAGTGAATATGATAATCTGGACTACCCTTTCCCCCTCATTAGTTGGCTGATACACTCTGGAGACCAAATTACACATAAGAATGGAAACAAAGGAAGCAGGGTGCTCTTCCAGGATCTGACCAACCAGGCTGGTCTTGTAACTGGCCTTTTTCAAGTTTAGGGTTAGAATCAGTAACTTTTTTCTTGGACAGGAATAGAGACACGCTACCCTTTGACTCTCCATTTTCTAAACTTCATTTAAATTTCTTTGCACAGTTTTTATTAACTTTGATAAAATTTGCAAGATTGTGTGTTATCTTTTATCAATTATAATTTAGAATGGCTTCTAGACAAACTGAGAAATCCATTAGTCATCCACAAATGAAAGCCATTAGTCATTCACTTGCAAGCATAATCTAATTTCAAAACAGGATAGGTTGCAGCTTATTCACTGTGGATTGATTTTTCTTAGCTTCCCGCTGTGTCCAGATTTGGGAGTAGTTCTCATTGTAAACTCATGTCTTACTTGGTAGCCCTGGGAGAAAGGCTAATCAGCATAACCAAGCAAATTTGTTCCTGCCTCTTCAACAGCTCTGAAAAAAATCTTCTGTACATGGAGCTTTTAATACAAAGAAGTCATTTCTTTTCCCCAAGAATCAGCAGCCAATCCACCCTGCAAGAGGTATGCTCAGACCAAGATATTTTAACACAGTAGGAGGCCCATGAATCTTGAGGGAGGCAGGTTTCAGACAAATAAGTCATACAACTTCCCTTCTGGAAGTTATTACCATGAAAGATAATAGAAAACATAAACACCTTTAGAAATGGTTTCAATAAGTTCAAGTTCTGAAGGTAAATTAAGACATTTAAGGGATGACATCAGAGAAAAGGACACTGACCTGTGTAAAAGATCCTGTGCTAACCTGAGTGCTAACAAGGTTTCTATATGAACTGGCCATAGGTTGAATTGGCAACTCAAGCATACTTACTTAGCTCTTATATGGAATCTGAATATTTTAAGGGTTGAGGGTATAACCGTGGAACAACACCCAGATCTGAATCTACCCACACTGTCACTATGTATCAACTCTTTCCTGATTTATATCAGCTAGGTGTCATTGCATATTCTTCTTACTGCTTATATTTATTTAAATAGCTTTGAAGGCACAGGAGATTGGAAGATAATGTTTTAAGAACACAGATTATTGTGTTAAGTTCGAAGGCACCCGAAGTGTATAAGTTAATGCATCTTTTATTACAAAAACTGAAAAGTTAGGATTTCTAGAATGCTTTGTTGTTTTCTATTCACTACCACAACCTAAGTATTTGCCAAGCACACACTAAATCTCCCCAGGGTTGTATTCATACTTCTGTGCTTTTACCTGCAATGTCATCTCCTCTCTTGCCCACCTGGCCACTGCATCCGTACCCTTTAGCTCAGGGGGTCGGCTGCTCTGAAGAGCCTTTCCTGTCCCATCCCCATCCTGGTCACCTCTTCCACTCGGGGCAGAGTTGGAGGCTCCTTGGTGTGTTCCCACAGTCTACTGAGCATAACCATACTGAAAACTTGGTTCTGTAACTGACTCATCTGGTACCACATCTTGACCAATTAAAAATGCAAATCATCTACCAAAGGCAAGCTTCATCAAATTTTGATCAAGGGAGGGAAAGCAAAGAGCAAGTACCATAATTCACTTGGCTTTTGAGATATCACAGTTCTTCTTATTCCTGTGCTCATCGGTGTTATCTTTTCTTCTCTATTTTTTATTTGATGAAAATGCTCTAAACTCCCAAGAGGTCTGAATATTCACCAATTGCTAATCAATGAAAGTGTAGCAATATCTGACTTTCTCCCCAAAGGAAATGACTAAAAGAACTGGTGGTAAAATGTTTCCCTTTTTTTTCCTCTGTCTGATTAAAGTTTTTTTCTGATTAAAAAATAATATATATTCACTGTTGTACTGTATAAAATACAAATATTCAAGGAGAAGAAAATAAAGTTCTGGGAGAATCTCTACACCCAGATATAATATCTTTCTGTATATGTTTTCAGATGCTTTTCTATGTATATAATACACATTTAAAAAATAATGGCTCATGATATATTTGTTTTAACTTAACTTTTGTATTATGAGCATCTTCCCATACATTTGTGTGGAATACAACATATGTAAGTGTGCACATACGTCATATTTATGGTTGTACAATATTACATTGGTTGATTATCATAAATGATTTAAGTAATCTCTTTTTTTGGATTTTTAAGTTGTTTCCAGTTTTATGATATTATAAATAATGGGTCATTAAAGATATGCACATATAGTTATGAGTACCCAGCCAAATATGACTAGGATAAATCTAAATTTAGGACTATTAGGTTAAAGGGTGAACAAATTTTCTGTTTTAAAGCTTTTGAATTGTATCATCAAATTCTCCCTTAAAAAGCAACAAAAATGAACACTCATGACCATAAAACTATGAAAGGACCCATTTGCCATATCACTAACACTGGGTATTATCAGTCTTTTTAATCTTTGCTTACCTCTTTAGCCAAAAAAAAAAAAAAGTGGTAACTCATGATTATTTTAATTGGCATTTCTTTATTTCTAAAGAGGGAAAACATTATTCCTGGGCTTTAATATATGGTATGAAGGAAATACAAAGAGTATAGGAGAAATGAAAGCAATAATCAGGCAAAATAAGATCACCATCGCAGTAGGAAAAAAGGGAAACAAAGAGGAATGACAACAGCTTTTGTATTATTTTTTTCTCACTGGGTTTGGCTACTTGGTAACTTTTCTGTTTTGAGTGCAGAAACAACATGTATCTGTTTCTGTATCTCACCCCAAGTCAGTGTCATTACTGAATGAGTTGAATGCAAGTTATACTGAAAGTTATGGATATTTCTTTGCTCTTGGACACAATTATTCTAAGTTTTAGAACATGGCTCAAGGAGAAATTCATCAAAAGGGCTCAAAAAGGCTGATAAATGTTTCATAATGCCATTGCTGTAAGTTAGCACTATTAGTTTATGTACTTATGCTAATTTCCCAAATCCCACTGAGCCCTTTAAATTTGATCATATTTGTTTGCCTCATTGTTTTTCCCCAACCATGAGCCCATACAGCCTTAATCTGCCACTTCTTGTATTCTCATTTCTTTTTTTTTTTCTCCTTTGCTATTTTATTGCAGGCAGCTGTCACTGTGTAAAGTCTAAGGTAAGAGCCAAAGGCTTTTCTTCATTCTGCTGAGAATGCTTGCCTTATTGGAAAAAAAGGACACTCAATGGAGAGCCCTTCAAGTAACCTAAACTTAAAGTAACCCACAAAGCTTACTTCAGTTCTTTGCCAGCAACCAAGGGAGCCAAGAGAAAACCCGGCCTCAGGGCTGGGGATGCAATTAAGATGCAGTAGTAAGGAAGAGCATGTGACCCAAAGGACTGCATGGCCATGGGATGAGGGCCACAGCACAGCCAGAAGAGCTGACCATTCAATCCTCGCATCCACACTAGAAATGTAGATCCTACCAGGGTCTCCATTTCACAGCTGAAGCTTGGGCCGTTTGAGGAACCTGCCCAGGAGGTATCCAGATACGCAGATACAAACCCAGATCCTGTGGACACAGAGCGTGTGCTCTCAGCCTCCAGTGCCATTTTGTTACTGGACTCTTCCAGATATTCACTCAATCACATTTAGGATCTTAATAAATGACACCTGGGGTGACAAACATTTAACTCTAGAAAACCTACCAGGAGGCAGATTAAGTTAAATCCAGAATAGGTCTGGAGGTAATCCTTAGCCCCTGACCTGCTGACCTTTTACTCACCTTATGTCTATGGACTAATATTAAGATTATACACATCTGTGCCACACTCAAGGCTCCAATTTGGTGGCAAGCCTTCTTGAGATTCTCTATGATTATAAGAACGGGTATTACATTGTGCAATATAGGGTCCTCGACAGCCTCCCAGACATCACTCATTCATTCCACAAATATTTATTGAGCCCCTTTAATCTGTCTCCTACTGTTTTGGAGGATACAGCAGTGAACAGGAAATCTAAGATGCCTATGCTCATAAGAACCTACATTCTAGCAGGGAAGGTAGATAATAAATGAAAAAATAAGTAAATATGTTAGCATGTTCAATAGAAGTAAGGGCCAAAGAAGAAAATTAAAGCAGGGAAGGGGTATAGAAGTGCTGGTGGCAGGCTCTGCCATTTTAGATGAAGTGGGTACAGTAGATGATATGTGAGTAAAGACCTTAGTAAATAAATGGGAATTGATGTCTTTGAATACGTTTTCAACTGAAAGCGCCTAACAGGTAAAAAACTTTATATGTTATGGCACATAGAGGTTAGAGGACTGATGTAAACACTTGGTAAAAGTTTAGCAACACACTTTATGATATATATATATATATATTCATGATATATACATACATATTCATGATATATTAGTTCCCAAGCACTTGGGCTAGTGTTGCCATGTAAAATACAGGACACTCAGTTAAATGTGAATTCCAGGTACAAGGTGAATAGTTTTTTTAGCATAAAAATTTTCAAGTACTTCATGGGACATACTTATGCTAAAAAGAAATTTGTTGTTTATATAAAGTTCAAATTTCTGTGGGTATCCTGAATCTTCATTTGCCAAAAATGGCAACTCTAACTTGGGCAAATCAGCACCTCAGCTTCTGCATTGGCAAAATATGAATAAAAACTCTTGCCAGGGCTTCCCTGGTGGTGCAGTGGTTGAGAGTCTGCCTGCTAGTGCAGGGGACACGGGTTCGAGCCCTGGTCTGGGGGGATCCCACATGCCGCGGAGTGGCTGGGCCCATGGGCCACAACTACTGAGCCTGCGCGTCTAGAGCCTGTGCTCCGCAACAAGAGAGGCCGCGATAGTGGGGGGCCCGCACACCGTGATGAAGGGTGGCCCCCGCTTGTCACAACCAGAGAAAGCCCTCACACAGAAACGAAGACCCAACACAGCAAAAATAAATAAGTTAATTAATAAACTGCAACATCTTCTTTAAAAAAAAAAAACATCTTCTTTAAAAAAAAAACCCCCAACATCTTCTTTAAAAAAAAAACACAAAAAAAAAGACTCTTGCCAAACTGGGGCAAAAAGACTAATTTGTCCTTTCTGGCAGAATAAAATGAAAATATAAGAACAGGATTTTAAGAGGATTAAATGGAGAGGTATACACGGTCAGAATTTAGAAATAAAATGCACACTCAGCAAAGTGCTATACTTATTGAACTTCTGAAAGACAAATCCCTGAACTTGGACACTTCAGGCTCGACAGGGTAGAGAATGACAATGACAGGTATCTGGAGTGGCTTCCATTCTGTACCCTTTGTCTCTCCTTTGGGCGGGGTCACAAGGTAACTTGTGGGTTGGGTTAGTTTTAGCACTTTAAAGAGTGGATTAGGCCAGGCGTAGATTTGTGGAGGCAAAGGAAACTTCAGAGACCGGTTACTACATATATTTTTCATGTTGTAAGCGGGGAAACTGAGGCCCAGAGGGGTGATAGGACTTGCCCAGGTGAGTGAGAGGAAGAGATGGGTCTAACATCCACGTTTCTTGGATGATACTCTTGTCGCCAGTGCAGGCCCCAAAGATAATATTTAATCCAGTTTTCCCCCTTTAATTCTGAAAGCAGTGTTCATTTCGGGGAAAGAGAAGCAAGAAGCCCTGAAATGAAGTGCAGGATGAGCCTGGCACTAAGTGATGAGACCCAAAGACAGATGAGGGCGGGGGCGTGAGGGTAGAGGAGGAACACTTTATGGAGTTTTGAAAAAATAAAGTGAAAAAGCCTGAACAAGATTGTGTGCAGCAGGTGCTGACCAGTCAGCGAGGTCACAGGGGAGAAGCTCGAGGACAGACCCTAAGCAGTGCCATGCTGATGTGGACAGACATGGAGGTGTGGATGGGGAGGGATCAGTTTCTAAAGAGAAAATGGCTGATGGACTGCGCTGTCTAAAGAAGGGAAGTAGCACTCTTACTTTTTTCATTTTAACATTTTATTTTGACCTAATTTCATTTTTATAGAAAAGATGCAAGAATAGTATAAGGAATTCTGTATCTTCCTCAGCAGGTTCTCCAAATATTAGCAATGTATACATTTGCTTTATCCTCTCTCTGTGTCTCTCTCTGTCTTTCTCGTTTTTTTGTGTTTTTTTTTGTTTTGCGGTACGCGGGCCTCTCACTGTTGTGGCCTCTCCCGTTGCGGAGCACAGGCTCCGGACGCGCAGGCTCAGCGGCCATGGCTCACGGGCCCAGCCGCTCTGCGGCACGTGGGATCTTCCCGGACCAGGGCACGAACCCGTGTCCCCTGTATCAGCAGGCAGACTCTCAACCACTGCGCCACCAGGGAAGCCCTCTGTCTTTCTTCTGGTACATGTATACTGATAACCATACACACATACAAATACATAAAATTTTTTCTGACCCATTTGAGAGTTGCACCTGATACTCCTTTATCCCTAAATACTTCAGTGTGTGTTTCTTAAAAGCAAGGGCATTCGCCTATATGACAATAGTGCAATGATCAAAGTCAGGAAATTAATGTTACTATAATGCTATTATCCAATGTATAGATTATACTCAGATTTTGCCTATTGTCTCAATGATGTCTTCTACAGAAAAAGAAAATTCTGGATCATACATTGCCTTCAGTTGTCGTGTTCCTTTAATCTCCTTTCATCTGGAACAGGTCCTCAGTCACCCTTTGCGTCTGACTTTGAAGCCCACAGGTCAGTCAGTTTGGAAGAGGTCCCTTTGGTTTATCTGCTGTTTCCTCATAATTAAATCAGGTTATGCACATTTGGCAGGAAATCCACAGAAGTGATGTTGTGCTCTTCTCAGTGCATCCTATCAGGAGGCACATGCTGTCAATTTGTCTGATTACTGGGGATGCTAACTTTCATCACTTGGTTAAGGTGGTGTCTGCCAGATTTCTTCCACTGACCTTTTGCAATTAATAAGAATCTTATGGAAATTTACTCTAAGACTATGCAAATAGCTTGTTACTCCTTAAGCTTTCACTACCAGTTTTAGCAACCATTGAAGATTCCTGCCTGAAACAGTGATTATTTTGGTAGCTGCCAAATGGTGATTTTATGCCTTCATCCTTCCTTTTACATTTATTATTTCACATCTTACTGCAGGGAAAAGCTTACTCTGTTTTTTTCTTCCTTCCTCCCCCACTTCCCTTCCTCCTCTCTCTCTCCCTTCCTTCCTTTCTTCTTTCCTTCATTTCCTCCTTTCATCAATGTGGATTCATGAATTCTTACTGCATTCAATATATTATATTCTTTTATTATCATTATTTATTTTGATACTGAAATTGTCCTCAGTTGGGCACTTGCTTAATTTTAAAGGGTTGGGATTAACAGACTTCAAAATGAGGACTTTGGAAAGGAATGTATAATACTAGAGATTACGTAAAGAAAGGTGAACGCCTCCGAAAGAACAATAGTAACTCTCCCTATTACTACTATTCATGAGTGCTTTTTGTGTGTCAGATGAAATGCCGTGTGCTTTGTATGTGTTCTCTCATTTAACTTCCATGACCTGGTGAGGTAGTCATTATGCCATTTTTATCCTCCATTTAAAGACGAGGAAACAGAGGCTCTGAGAAAATAAGTAAGTTCATCAAGATCTTACCCTCAGTCGTAGCAGGTCTAGTGGAGTCCAGGGCCCCTGCTCTCAACCACCAGGCAACCCTACAAATAGGTGTGGAAACCTTCAGGAAAGGAAAAGGTCTTAGAAGCAAGGCTGCACTGTTACTGAGGGTAGCTGGACATTTGTTCCAGGATCTAGTCATCTGAACTTTATGCATTTTTACAGATGGGGCATTTGGAAACTGCCTACAAGTCTGTCATTAGTCTAAAAACTTCCCTAACCTGCACTGTGTAAAGTATCCAACCCTGCCTAAAATCCAGGGAGGAAAGAATAAATAAAGTGCTCATTTGTGCCAATGTCAGCTGACACAGTTCGAGAAAGACATGAGTTGGCCAAGTCACCCAGGGAGGCATTCCCATGGGTCAAGACAAGTGAAAGCCAAATTCAGGCAGAGAAGAGAAAACTAAGGGAACAGTAGAGCAAGGATTCTTAAGAAATTAAGTATCTATTCATCTATGGAGATCCCAGGTAAAGACAGTGCTGTGGAGCCCGCCCCCCCAGGCTAACATACTAGATCCTTCTTCCTGCAACAATACCAGAACCTCTATCACCACCACACCACCACTTTTATTATCACATTTCAGATTCTATGCGAATGAGATTGGGTGAAAGAAATAGGGTGCATGCTAGTGAAACTAATTCAAACAACCATCCTGCCCTAGAGGGAAAAGCACAACTGAATCTGAGAATAACACCCTTACCCTCCCAGGAGGAACAAACTAAAAATAAAAGACAACAACGTGCTTCCTGCCAGTCAGTAAATCCAATAAGAAGATGCCTCAACCTGGCGCTGGGCAGTTAACAGTCAGCCCGGCTCCCTCCACCGGAGAACGGCCATGTGGTTCTCAGAGCTGACAGCTGCCAAGCAGAACCCCTCAGATTAACCCATAGGTGGTGTTGAACCACTTCCCATTAAGATATTTGCAAAGCAAACAAAAATGATAGCCCCATTCGGAGTGCTGGGAGCCGGCCAGGAGCGCTGGCTGTTCTTGTTGACACAAAGAGCTCTCCAGGGAGGGTCTGGGCCAGAGCGCGGAAGGCCACTCCTGCCTGCGTCTCCAGACTGTGTTGATCTTAGGCCATTAGAATCTTGGTATCAGGGACTGTTTATTATCTAATTTCCCAATCACAGCAGTTGCTAGAGCTCTGTTTCACCAGAGCTCTCTATTCCTCTCTGTCTCCCTGACCTACACCATTCAGATGAAAAGAAAAAACTCAACTCTCCTCCTGTTATGTCTACTCATCAAGGAGACAAGTCTGAGAAGTTACTAAGATGCACACAGAGAGTGTGGCATTACCACTGTCAACAGCTTCTGTGGCAAACACTCATTCAGGTTCCTTCTGAATTTAAAGCGACCGGAGCTAATGGGAAATACGCTGGCATATTTGTGTCCTACAGGTAGGAGCAAACTGCTGTTTAGTTCACAAAATACACTTGGAACTGAAACACTAATATTTTTTCCTTCTAACCCAGAGAAGAAAATGAAAGTTAAAGAGGCTATGGACATGTGCAAAGTTAATTTTCTTTCAACCTGAAGGATTATAGTCTCAGTTTCTTTAAGTGTTCATAATGAAGCGCTTTCGTACAGAATTCATTTTTTACACAAATATTGTTTCCTGCAATATTTTCAACTTGAGCAAGTTTTCTTTTCTCAAGTTTCTTTCCTTTCAAAATAGCCTCAAAATGAAAAGGTATTTTTGTCAAAAATTCATTCTGAGCTTGAATATAGCAAAGGTCTTGATGAGGATACAAGCACAGTAGATACCAGAGATGTGCTGAATTTCTAGAATTTCCTACACTCACAAAAAGAGTAATGTAGGAAGGGAACAAGGGATGGCAAAATGGTCAGAAGAATTTGTCCGATTTTGTCATTACTGGAAATTGTCCTTTAGATTGGAAAGCAGAACTTTAGAGATAGAGGTATTAATTCTATAAGGAGAGAGATGAAGAAAGAGAGAGAGAGAAACAAGGAAAGACAGAAGGAAAGGGAGAGAGCTAAAGAGAGGTTGAGATTACTTTAGAAAAAGCAGAGGCATTAGCATACTAAAAATTCACTTTTTATAAATAAGAGAACTGCTTGACATTTACAGTACAAAGTTAGAAAGCAGTTTTTTAGACTATATCATTCAGTTTTAGATGATGTTTCTCCAAATAAAAGTAAATGTTGCTGGACCCAAGTTCTCTGTAAATGTGCAAGTTTTCCAGAGAGAAAGTGAATCCAACCCTGCAGGTCAACTTCGCAGAGCTCAAGCCATCATTTGCTGATGTCATCATCATTGGCTGATAGCAAACGTGTTTAGGGACAGATTAACATAAGCACAAAAGTCTGTCCACAGGTGATCACGTTAAAGACCTTGGTGGAGTGGTATAGAAACCTCAGCTATGTATGAGATGTGTTGGACATACTGGAAACCTGTCTGACAGACTGTCCAAATCGTTTCTGGACATGCTCCATCTTTGAGGCACCAGACACAAAATCAGTGCCTTGATGTAGGGATCTCACGTAGGGGTGGAGGTCGCCACAGAACCCAAGTCAAACATGCGTCCTAACATCATTTCTGCTTAAGTTCACTATGTGCCGATTCCTGGCAACTGACCTTTAAGTTAAGGAATTAACCATAGACAGCTACCTGCCAATAACTGAGCTTTTAAAGAAAATACATAATTAAACATCTTCCCAAACTTGGGGCAGGCTTATTTTTGACTTAGGAAAGCAGATCCATTACAGAAAAACTACACAGTATTAATAGCATCCCCCTTCACTTATTTTGTTAACACTGTTGGAGTTCTGAGAAAGCCAGCTTCCCACCTTACCAAAAATTAATTATTGTGTTCAAGTCAAACCCAAGATAAATAGGAAGCATTTCTTGAGGACAAAGTAATAAAATTTAGTTTTGGACCCAACTGAAATAAAAATTCAAGAGCACATATTCATTCATCCATTCATTAATTACTTTTATTTTATGCCTATAATGGCCAAAGATTCTAGATTCTAGATTTGGTGAGTCATACAGAAATATGTGACAGGTAGTTTAAGCCCTGGAGTTTACTATGTTGTGTAGAATATAGTAATAACAGCTAATATTTTTTGTGTACTTACTACATGCTAGATAGTTCTCTAAAATTTTACTATGGCTTATTCTCACAACCGCCGTATAAGGTAAATACCAGTGTTAGAAATATGCTTAACTTGCCCAAGGTCATTTAGCTAGTTGGACACAGACCTGGGCCTAGAAGAGAAGAAATCTGGCTCCAGAGTCTGCAGCCTAAACTGTTTTTTCTACCTGCATGGAGCCCCTGTACACATAGGGCAGGAATCAGACTCAGATGCTGGTGGGGTCAGGCCATGAATTAAGCAGGCCAGTGGGTTGGTATCAATGGAAAACAGCCTCTCTTCAGTTCTAAGAGACTGCTGCTAGATACTCCAACTTTTCAGGAGCCATCAGAAATCTGAATTGTTATATGAAATATTTCTATTTTTATATGTTGGAAACTAATTGAGAATTTCAAAACTATTGTTCAGGCCAAATTAAATGTCTGCAGACCATATTCTACCCAGTGACTGTGGGTGTGTATCTCTTGGCTTACAGAATAAAGTCCAAAACATTCATGCAGCTTTTAAGGCTTCCCAAATCCTGGCTCCCATCTACCTTATTCCCTATAGTAGTTCTCCCTGCATCACACCACTTCCACCCCATCCTCAGTCGTTATCCCACCGGACATCTCACCCTCCCCAGAATGCCCCCCACCACATACATCCTGCCTCGGGGCCAGGGCCCACTCTATTCTGCCACCTGGGCTGCTCTTCTTTTGGCACTAGTCTGCTTCAAGGCCCTGCAGGAGGTGCCACACGGGTGAGACCTTGAAGGATGGTTAAACGTCAACAGGTAAAGGAAGAACTGGCAAGGGATTTCTATTTAGAAGGAACAGCATTAACAGATATACAGAAATAGGAAAACAAAAGATGTTGAAAACCACCAAACACCTCCAAATATTTTAAAAGGCCTCTGGCCCTTGGAATCTGGTCCTATAAAGAACACTCTAATTTCTGACATTCTGGACATCCACGGTCCTTCTAAAAGAGTCCTTTGCATAAGGATCACTGATGATTTAAGGTTTATTCAAACAGTCCAGATAAATATTTATGTATAGCCATAAGCAAATCCACAAGGAAAAATATAATTCAAAACAGATGTTTCGTTAAAGCTCCTTTCAGCTGGTGATAAGGTTTCTGGCTTCAAAAAGGTTTTGAAAATAAAGTGACCAATTAATATTTCAAACTCTAAGAAGGCTCTAACAATCAAGGAAGCTCTGAAAGTTATCATTTGACAGTGTTGCCAGTGAAACCTGGCCATATTGACAAGGGTGAGTCTTGGGCCCAAAGTCAATCTCAGACTTATCCCTGAGATAAGAGCCAGGAACACAGGAAAATAAAATTTGGCTCTCAGTTTAAAGCTGAGAGTAAGTATTGTTCTAAAGTGTTGGAATCCTCAATGTTTATTTTAGGCCACAGCTCTAGAGCTAAACCAGAGGGGTCTTGACTCTTTATATCAGGATAGCTTTACAGGAACCTTTTAAATACTACTATCGCTACTATTATTACTACTACTTCTATCACCATGACCAACAACTTGCCAGCATCTTTAATTTGGCATTTATTATGTCTAGAACTGTGCTAGTTCCTTTGCATAGATTATATCTAATCTTTTTTTAAGCTCTTATCTCAGATAACTGATTTTTAAAAAATTTTTTCTCATTTTTAAAAAATTAAATGATATTGGAGTATAGTTGCTTTACAATGTTGTGTTAGTTTCTGCTTAAAGCAAAGTGAATCTGCTATACATATACATATATCCACTCTTTCTTAGATTCCCTTCCCATCTAGGTCACCACAGAGCACTGAGTAGAGTTCCCTGTGCTACACAGTAGGTTCTCATTAGTTACCTATTTCATATATACTAGTGTATATATGTCAATCCCAATCTCCCAATTCATCCCACCCCCACCTTTCCCCCCTCGGTAACCATAAATTTGTTTTCTACATCTGTGACTCTATCTCTGCTTTGCAAATAAGTTCATCTGTACCATTTTTCTAGATTCCACATATAAGTGATATTAGTCTTTCTCTGACTTACTTCACTCTGTATGGCAATCTCTAGGTCCATCCATGTCACTGCAAATGGCATTATATTGATCCTTTTCTTGGCTGAGTAATATTCCATTGTGTATATATACCACATCTTCTTCTTCTTTTTTTTTTTTTTAATACCACATCTTCTTTATCCATTCCTCTGCTGATGGACATTTAGGTTGCTTCTGTGTCCTGGCTATTGTAAATAGTGCTGCAATGAACTTTGGGGTGCATGTGTCTTTTTGAATTATGGTTTTCTCGGGGTATATGCCCAGTAGTGGGATTTCTGGGTCATATGGTAGTTCTGTTTTTAGTTTTTTAAGGAACCTCCATACTGCTCTCCATAGTGGCTGTATCAATTTACATTCCCACCAACAGTGTAAGAGGGTTCCCTTTTCTCCACACCTTCTCTAGCATTTACTACTTGTAGATTTTTTGATGATGGCCATTCTGACTGGTGTGAGGTGATACCTCATTGTAGTTTTGATTTGCATTTCTCTAGTAATTAGTGATGTTCAGCATCTTTTCATGTGTTCTTTGGCCATATGTATGCCTTCTTTGGAGAAATGTCTATTTAGATCTTCCACCCATTTTTTGATTGGGTTGTTTGTTTTTCTGATATTGAGCTGCATAAGCTGCTTGTAAATTTTGGAGATTAATCCTTTGTCTGTTGTTTCATTTGCAAATATTTTCTCCCATTCTGAGGGTTGTCTTTTCGTTTTGTTTATGGTTTCCCTTGCTGTGCAAAAGCTTTTAAGTTTCATGAGGTCCCATTTGTTTATTTTTGTTTTTACTTTCATTATTCTAGGTGGTGGATCAAAAAATATTACTGTGGTTTATGTCAACTAGTGTTCTGCCTATGTTTTCCTCTAAGAGTTTTATAGTGTCTGGCCTTACATTTAGGTCTTTAATCCATTTTGAGTTTATTTTTGTGTATGGTGTTAGGGAGTGCTCTAATTTCATTATTTTACATGTTGCTGTCCAGTTTTCCCAGCACCACTTATTGAAGAGTCTTTTTTTTTTTTTTAACATTTTTATTGGAGTATAATTGCTTTACGTTGTTGTGTTAGTTTCTGCTTTATAACAAAGTGAATCAGCTATACGTATACTTATATCCCCATATCCCCTCCCTCTTGCATCTCCCTCCCACCCTCCCTATCCCACCCTTCTAGGTGGTCACAAAGCACCGAGCTGATCTCCCTGCGCTATGCGGCTGCTTCCCACTAGCTATCTGTTTTACATTTGGTAGTGTATATATGTCAATGCCACTCTCTCACTTCATCCCAGCTTACCCTTCCCCCTCCCCATGTCCTTAAGTCCACTCTCTACGTGTGCGGAAGAGACTGTCTTTTCTCCATTGTATATTCTTGCCTCCTTTGTCACAGATTAGGTGACCATAGGTGTGTGGGTTTATCTCTGAACTTTCTATCCTGTTCCACTGATCTATATTTCTGTTTTTGTGCCAGTACCATACTCTCTTGATTACTGTAGCTTTTTAGTATTGTCTGAAGTCAGGGAGCCTGATTCCTCCAGCTCCACTCTTCTTTCTCAAGGTTACTTTGGCTATTTAGGGTCTTTTGTGTTTCCAAACAAATTAAAAAAAATTTTGTTCTAATTCTGTGAAAAATGCCATTGGTAATTTGATAGGGATTGCACTGAATCTGTAGATTGCTTTGGGTAATACAGTCATTTTCACAATATTGATTCCTCCAATCCAAGAACATGGTATACCTCTCCTTCTGTTTGTGTCATCTTTAATTTCTTTCATCAATATCTTACAGTTTTCTGAGTACAGGTCTTTTGCTTTCTTAGGTAGGTTTATTCCTAGATATTTTATTCTTTCTGATGTGATGGTAAATGGGATTGTTTCCTTAATCTCTCTTTCTGATCTTTCATTGTTAGTGTATAGGAATGCAAGAGATTTCTGTATATTAATTTTGTATCCTGCTACTTTACCAAATTCATTGATGAGCTCCAGTAGTTTTCTGGTAGTATCTTTAGGATTTTCTGCGTGTGGTATCATGTCATCCACAAACAGTGACAGCTTTACGTCTTCTTTTCCAATTTGTATTCCTTTTATTTCTTTTTCTTCTCTGATAGCTGCAGCTAGGACTTCCAAAACTATGTTGAATAAAAGTGGTGACAGTGGACATCCTTGTCTTGTTTCTGATCTTAGAGGAAATGCTTTCAGCTTGTCCCATTGAGTATGATGTTAGCTGTAGGTTTGTCATGTATGGCCTTTATTATGTTGAGGTAGGTTCCCTCTAAGCCCACTTTCTGGAGAGTTTTTATCATAAATGGGTGTTGAATTCTGTCAAAAGCTTTTTCTGCATCTACTGAGATGATCACACTGTTTTTATTCTTCAATTTGTTAATGTGGTGTATCATATTGATTGATTTGCATAAATTGAAGAATCCCTGCATCTCTGGGATAAATCCCACTTCATCAGGGTGTATGATCCTTTTAATGTGTTGTTGGATTCAGTTTGCTACTATTTTGTTCAGGAGTTTTGCATCTATGTTCGTCAGTGATATTGGCCTGTAATTTTCTTTTTTTGTGTGCTATCTTTTTCTGATTTTGGTATCAGGGTGATGGTGGCCTCATAGAATGAGCTTGGGAGTATTCCTCCCTCCGCAATTTTTTGGAAGCGTTTCAGAAGGGTAGGTGTTAACTCTTCTCTAAATGTTTGATAGAACTCACCTGTGAAGCCATCTGGTCCTGGACTTTTGTTTGTTGGGAGTTTTTTAATCACACTTTCAATTTCATTACTTGTGATCAGTCTGTTCATATTTTCTATTTCTTCCTGGTTCAGTCTCGGAAGGTTGTACCTTTCTGGGAGTTTGTCCATTTCTTCTAGGTTGTCCATTTTATTGGTGTGTAGGCTGCTTGCAGTAGTCTTTTATGATCCTTTGTATTTCTATGGTGTCCATTGTAACTTTTCCTTTTTCATTTCTAATTTTATTGATTTGCGTCCTCTCCCTTTTTTTCTTGATAAGTCTGGCTAAAGGTTTATCAATTTTGTTTATCTTCTCAAAGAACCAGCTTTTAGTTTCATTGATCTTTGCTATTGTATTCTTTGCCTCTATTTCATTTATTTCTGCTCTGATCTTTATGATTTCTTTCCTTCTACTAAGTCTGGGTTTTGTTTGTTCTTCTTTCTCTAGTTGTTTTAGGTGTAAGGTTAGGTCGTTTATTTGAGATTTTTCTTGTTTCTTGAGGTAAGATTATATCTAATCTTTACAATTGTTCCCTTTTTCCAGCCTAGGATACTGCTGTCAGAAAGATGAAGGAACTTGCCCAAGTCTCATAGCTTGTAAACAGTTAAACTAAGATTCAAACCCAGGTCTGTCACCTGATTTTCTACCAGAAGAAGGTAACACATAGCATCATAGGCATCTCATGAAAGAAGGCCACCACCCCTACCTCCTCTTACACCTGCTGCCCTTTCCCCTCTGGTGCCATAGGGGGTCCTCTAATGCTTTAGTGCACTAACTTGGTCACAGGGGTGGGAAATTTGCTGGAGGGCACTAGCCCCCTGAGGGAGTGAAATGAAAGTGGAAGGAAAAATTAGCATGGGAATTGAAGGGTGGGAGAGGAAACCTCCTCCGGATACTGATATGGAAAGAAAAGTTTTGTTTTGTTGAATCTTCTTAGCACTGCCACGTATTTCTACAATGACCCACCACACAGTCTGTCAAGATATGTGGCAATCTGTACTTTACAGCCCACAGGAAAATCTGGCCCACAGTCGGCCCTAATAGGGAGGCTGTTTCTCTGGCTCATCAATTCTTGAGGTCAGCCTGACTGGCTCCAAGCCCTGGGGCCGCAAGGATGACACACGGGAGAAATATGTGCTCATTTTCCCCTCTTGGGAGATGCCAGCTCCCCTTGAGCTGCCTGAGTCAGAAAGGTTCTGATCTCTCTGAGTCTGAATCCCCACTGAAGTGGCCCAGGATGAAGCAGCTTCTCTGGGGGTGTGTTAAAGCTGCTGGGTAAAAACATCTGCACCAGTAGGATCAATCTCCTGCCTCCCTCATAGGGGTTTCTTTTCACACAACAACAGGCTAGCTGTGCTAAAGAATGTCAAATAAAAGCCTTGTGAGAGCTTTGCCATATGCAGGCCAAATTAAATTAGGGGCTAAGGGGCGTAATCCTCACTATTGTACTTATCGGCATTAAAATGGAGGATTACCATCAAGGGAACAAAGGCCCCCCAACATAAAAGACTACTTCCATTCTGTCATTCACTGTACACAGTTATGGGCTCACACAGGAAGTGGAGCAGAGAAGCACCAGGCCAACCACTGACTTCGACTTGCAACGTGAGGCTTCATTCTCCCCAGCCAAGTGAGCCCTGCCCCACCATGCACCCCTGGGAACACCTTTCCCATGAGGCCAGTGGCTTTCTCCCAAGATTTGGTGCTGGAATCTTCTCCACCAATCACAGGGTAAGAGTTTGATGCTGATCAGAGTTTACTCCTTAGCTGGCTGTGATTTAAGATGGGTACATATATACAATGGAATACTACTCAGCCACGAAAAGGAACGAAATTGGGTCATTTGTAGAGACATGGATGAACATAGAGACAGTCATACAGAGTGAAGTAAGTCAGAAAGAGAAAAACAAATATTGTATATTGACGCATATATGTGGAATCTAGAAAAATGTACAGATGAACTGGTTTGCAAGGCAGAAATAGAGACACAGATGTAGGGAACAAACGTATGGACACCAAGGGGGGAAAGTGGTGGGCAGGGGGTGGTGGTTGTGGTGGGATGAATTGGGAGATTGGGATTGACATGTATACACTAATATGTATAAAATAGATAACTAATAAGAACCTGCTGTATAAAAAATAAAGGAAAAAAAAAAGGTTTTGCTGCAATGACAGTTATAGAGAACATAGAATAGAAAAAGCCCTGGGCTAGGCATTTGGAACCCTAGAGAGGCAGCAGGATGTACTGGTTATAAGTGTGGGCCCTGGAGTTAGAAGACCTGTGTTCAAATCTTTACTCTGTCACTTTACTGACTAGGTGACAATGGCAAGTTCCTTGTACTCTCTAAATGTCAGAAATTATACTGGGTAACATCTTACTGAAAAACCTGAACAAACTTTTTGGCCAATCCAATATAATATGCACTTCTCCCATAGGGTTGTTGTGAGGATTAAAAAGAATCATACATGTGAAACACTTAGCATAGTGCCCAGGAAGTTGTTAACAAATACCAAATATTAGTTGTTATTATTTTTGGAGACAGAAGATCCAGATTCAAACCCCAGACCTGCCACTTACTCTCTGTGACACTGGGTGACCCCCATGCTAGCTGACTGGGGCAGGAGTAGGTAAATCTGATGCCTCCAACCCAGCACTCATCTCTGGTCCAGCATTTGGGAGCTACTTGATTAGCCTTCCCCATGTTCAGTTTACTCATCAAGAACACCACCCAAAAGATCCGTGTGTGAGTTATGTGAGATAATTGTGGGAAAGACTTGCCATCGCCATAAATGTTGGGTGACCTCAACACGTCCCTGTCGTACTATCCTCACAGTATTTCTTGTCATGTCTGGGTCTTCCTTATAAACTCTTCCTCTGATTTTGCCTTCCCTCCATCATTCCCCAGTACTTATCTGCTCCTATCACTACCCCTTCAGGACTCTTCTGGAAAACTTTGCTGGTTGCTTCTCCAACCCCTTTATTCTTTGAGTACTTTCTCTTGCAGAAGCTGAAAATGCTCACTTTCCCAGCCTCCCTTGCAGCTCCCCTGTGGAGCCACCTCTGCAGATTCTGGCTGATGAGATGGGATGGGAATGTCCTGGGGACTTCTGGGAAAGGTCTCCCTCCTAACAAGAGAGAGATTCCTGAGGAGAGGCCCCTTTACATCCATCTCTTCTTTCCTGCTTTAGACAATGCTATGTGAACAAGTGATACTTACCACACTGCTTCAGCCACCTTGTGCCCCAAAGTGGGGGTATCACTGACGTGCTGAGATAGCAGAGCAAAGAGATGGAAGGAGCCTGTGTCCACATCCCTGAGTGGCCAACCCAGCACTGGAACTTCTCTCTTTGGACCTCTTATCCTGAGGGATCCTTGGATCTACTGAGTTCTGTTACTTGCCGCTGAGAGCATCACCACTGGCATGACCCAGTTCTCTTCTCATTATGCTCTGCCTGCCCACCCCCCACCCCGCAAGATTTCCTTCCTTTCGATCCCTGACTTGATCCATCCACAGGGCGTTGAGGTGACTATCAAACACAGCAGGAAAAATGAGCCCCCAGCCCCCTGGGGCAGGGATGTCCTGAAACACTATCTGATGCGTTATTCTGGATCCTGTTGTTGCCACCACCACTTAAAGATTGAGGAGGAAGAACATTTCTTTCATAAAAATCTGAATTCTGAAGAGTGGTCTTGGAAGTCAGCTTGACTAACTTATTGAGACCCACTGCATGTACTGGAAATAGGAAGAATGAAGACTCAGCCCTCACCCTTGAGAAGCTGACCTGCTAGCACATGGTCAACCACACCACCAGGCAAAAACAGGAAGAGCCACAGAGAGTGATACACCAAAGTGTGGTCTGAGGACACAGTCTGTGAATGTTACCGCTCACAATGTCGTAAGGGCTAGCACCAGAATGCAAATCAATTCAATTCATTACCAAGTATCTTGTTTCATTTGGCTGAAATTACGTGTGTGTGTGTGTGTGTGTGTGTGTGTGTGTTTGGGGGGGGTTGGTGACAAAACTTTCTTGATGAAGAAAGCAGTGGATTGATTTACATTTGGACACAGCTCATTATTTTGTTGTGAACCAGCACGTTGGGTAGTACTGTCATAAATGGACTGTGACAGTTCAAGGAGTGTTAGAGAGAATTAAGGTCTCTGTGGAAGAAAGGGATATGATGATGTATCTTGATGAAATAGGTAAGAACTGAACAGAAAGGAGTGGGAAGAGAGAACAGAAGTAGGTACACTGGTAGGAACAATATGAAGTCTGACTCCAGGTAGCCAGAGGGTGCATATAGGGTCATACAGGAGGTGAGTCTGGAGGACAAATTGGAGCGAGACAGGGAGGGGCTTGCAACAGCAGACTGAGGAGTCTGAACCTCTTTTGGTCTAAAATGGGAAGCCATTTTTATGTTCTTTGAAAAGTCAGAGTAGCTTTAGGACAATTGATCAGGTGTCAGAAATGAGAGCTGGTCTGTAAAGAGGAGCGAGCAGAGAGAGAGACAGAGATAGACGTAGGCCTGGGCCAGGGAAGGATGATAAGAAAGTGACTGGAATGGGGTTAAGTGAGAGGTAGGGATCAAAAATGAGCACCAGGTTTGAAGACCAGGTCACAAGAGAGCACTGACAGAAGTGGCAAGGTCAGGTGAGCCGGAGGAGGTGCTTGGTGGACTTTTCTATTGAGGCTCTGGTATGTGGATCAGGAATCCATGGGCAACAGGAGGTGGGTGTAGGAGTGTGGAGCTCAGAACAGAGATCTGATAATCACACTCACTCATCTGAGAGTTGGCACCAGAATACACTAGTGAGAGAGGATATCACCCAAGGGAGAAGTAGAGAAAGAAGACAGTCAAGGATTTAGAGAACTGTATACATTTCAAGGTGGGTGGAAGAGAAGAAGGATAAAGATGGAGTACATCTTGGAGAGAGAAGCTGAGGACCGCGGTGCTGTAGAAACCCATGGAAGAGTCTGGTCCAAGGAAAGCACAGCACATGGCACTGAGAGCTGTAGAGCGTGATGAATATGAGGCGCCTGTGACTGGGAGCTGAGCTTCCCAAGGATTGTTTGAGGGATGTGGTGAGGGCACAGATCATATTTCAGGTTTAGGGAGGGAGGGGTTGGTGAGGGAATGAGGCAACTGAGCTGGATGTCAGTCTGAGGAAGTCTGATGGTCAAATAAGAAGAGGGAGCGACAGGGCCAAGGGCAGGTTTTTGTTAGAATGGGGAGAGGAATCAGCAAAAGGGGAAGAGGCAGCAGAAAGAGAAGATGTGGCAGGAGGGGCTGGGCTCCCTGATGATGGCAGGGCCTGGAGGGCAGGGACACCACAGAGGGGTGAGCCAGGGAGGGAACCTACGGTCTTTTGAGATGGGAGCAAAGGAAGAAAGGACAGCTGAACAGAAGCAGCGATTCTAAGGTGGAAGGAAGGGAAGTGGATGTTGCTCACAGCACTGTCCTGATATTCTGCGTAAAGTCAGTCATCAGCTGAGGTTGACGGCAGTCAGGCTGGGGCTGGAGCCATTTCCCAAACTGGTTCACTGATGTGCCCAAGATCAAAGAACTGGAAAATGCTAGCTTTAGGACCAGAACCCAAGTCTTCCACCTGCCAAGTTCAGTGGTCTTTCTGCTGCAACGGAAATTCTAAACTTTGGTATTCTAATATGAGATGTTAGGTCTATACTATTTCATCAAGTACGCTTAAATAAGCTATTCTGACTATTTAGGAAAGGACAATCTGCCCTCCATATGCGTGGGTTTCGCGCACATCCAAGGTTGGTTGAATTTGCGGTTGGGAAACCCATGGATATGGAGGGCAGACTCTACCGTGACATTTTATATATAAGGGACTTGAGCATCTGCAAGTTTTGGCGTCCATGGGGGCTCCTGGAACCAATGCCCGCGGCTACCGAGAGACAACTTTAGTCTACTTTGAAAGCAGCTCGAGCAGTTTGAGACCACTAGTGAAGGACTGAGAATTTAATTTGTCAAGTTTCAAAAATATTAATAAGATGTCTCAAAAAATTAAGAATTATTTTTAAAAGTTACAAATCAAGGCCACCTCTTTTTCCAGGTGAAAATATGCGAAGAACTTTCTAATGGCCTGCTTATTTCTCCAAAATCCTGGAGTAAACCTGTAATAAAAATGATACACCCTTTTTGCATTAGCTTAAGCCCACAGTTTTGTTTAACCTCAGGCCTACTGCCTTTTTAGGCTAGGCAATTCTTTGCTGTGGAGGCCTGTCCTATGTACTGTAGGACGTATAGCAGTATCCCTGGCCTCTACCCACTAGATGCCCTTAGCACAAGCCCCTCTGCGAAAAGTTGTGACAACCAGACATGTCCCCAGAAGGAGAGGGGGAGAGGGGCAAAACTGCCCCCAGTTGAGAACCACTGCTTTAACCTAATGAGGCCAAGTACAGGTTTCACCATGAGGAGAACCCACAAGAGAGGGTTGTAGTCAGGTTGCCCTGTGGAACAAAGACTTTTGCCCACAGAGTAATGACCTCTGACATGGAAGAATCTGATGGGCAACACTTTTTGGCTCCACTCTCTCCAACTCACCAAAAGAACACAGTGTAAGAAATACTGTTGTTTCATTAACCATTGGAATGAAATCTTATGGATAAGACTCACCGATCTTTCTCAACGATAGCAGGAGAGTTGCTTGAAGTCTCTGCATGGCCATTGCTGGATTCTGCTTGTGGACTGCTTTTACGATCGACAGAGCCCCTCAGAACTGAGAGAAAGCAAATGAGTACTTAGAGGCTAAGGATAAACTCAGAAGTAGGCAGGGTTTACTCTCCGCCGCACCTCTCTCCCCGTCCTCGTGCTGCTCTCTGACTTTCTGCAGCCTTTGTCTAGGACACCTCATCAAAACTGACCTGTTCTGTGATTACAGGCCTTGCTCAGTACTCGGTCCCAGCCAGCAAATTGGATAAAATGACTCATCTATAGGAAAACAAGCTACCTCTCTTTGACAACAGATATAAAGAGCGGGCAGGTTGGAAGCCCCAAGGTGAGGTAGATGGTGAAGGCAGCAGCACGCAGTAGCTGGAACGGTGCAGTGCTAGACAGAGTTAGGAGACCAGCCTCCATTCCCGGCTGGACTGGGCAGGGCTGCCCGCTGATGAGGACGGTGGTCGAGAAACACTGTCACAACATGGCTAGGATTACGGTAACTAGGGAATTATTCCAGCGGGAACTCAGTTCTGTATTGTGATTGAGGACAGCTTACCGGTGAGTTTCTCAAGAGTCGGGGGTCACAAATACACTTCCTCCTTCCTGTGACCATGGCAGCCAGGACTGACTAATCATGGCCCCTCTCTCTTGAACTTTCATTCGGCTTCAAGTTCCTTTCTAACACAACGTTTCACATCAGTGGTTCTCAAAGTATGGACCCCACATCATCACGGCTAATCGAGAACACATCTCATGAAGCATCAACATCGCCTACAGACTTGTTAGAAATGCAAATTCTTGGGTCCCAGCCCTGACCTAAGTGGACCAGAAAGTCCAGGGGTGGAGACTGGCAATATGTGTTTTTAACAAGCCCTTGAGGTAATCAGGATCCATGTTGAAGTTTGGGAGACACTGCTCCAGATCAACAATTCTTAATCCTAGCTGTACATTAGAATCACCCAGGAAGATTTTAAATATGCCTGAACCCAACTCCCAGAGATTCTAAAACTGATCTGGTGTGGGGTTGGCATCATTTTTTAAAAGCTCTCTAGATAATTTTAAAGTGTGGCCAAGGCTGAGAACCATAGTTCCATGTAGTCACTACCAATCCTTCAGGGTTGTAAAGAGACTCTACACTTATTTGCTATCCTTATTTCAGATCATCTAGAAACATCCAAACCAAAATACAACCAATGGAGATAATCTTTAAATTTACCAATTGTGACATATTGTGGAAGGTACATAAAATATAAAAAGTTGATGTTATAATGATGAAACATATAACACAACAAAAATGGAGTACAGAAAAAGAAATATGGAAATCAATTGTTTTTTGTGTTGTCTATTCTAGAAAGAGTATGCTCTGATTCTACATTATTGGTTTGGTCTCTTAGGCATATTTATCTCTTGTGTAGAAGAAATGTAATGCTTTTTCGCTATCAGTGGTAGATAAGACCATCTGTTGTTGTTATTACTATTGCTATAAACACCAAAGGGATAAAAAGAAAATTTTATATGGAACATTATTACATTTTTATTATTATACACACGCACACAAACATTATGACCAAACAGTGAAACAACAATATTAAAAGAAGGGGAAAAAAAAGGAGAAATCAAGAAAAACAGCCTTTTAGAATTTCATGAGCTGATCCCCACCCCTGCCCCCCACCGCCTTCTCTTGATAGATGAACTCCTCTGGTTAGAGGACCAGGCAGGTTTCCTCTCCTGGAGATTCTAAAACATTGTTTGGCCCAAGCTCGCTTGTAATACTGCGCTAAGCAGCATAAAATCAAGAACTGACATTAAAAAAAAAAGAGAGAGAAGCCAACTTCAGGGGCACAAATATCTGTCTCCTTATTAAGAAGGAAAATCGACACAACTCATTTTTAACCTTGTTCTCTGGCCCAGTTCAGCAGCACCAAGGGCTACCTACCACTCACTGATCAAACCCTAGATGGTCTTGCCATGTGGGAAGTTGAGGGTGCTATTGTCTGCACCTATTTTGAGATCCTCAGTATGAAAAGGAGCAATTCGGAGAAGAAGAAGCACAAGCAAAGCTAGGAAAGACCACCAACCCCTTTTGGTTTGGGGCTGTCCTTAGGAAGGTGCCCTTTCCACTACCAGGAAGAGAGAAGGCAGTAACACCTTTATTTGGAGCTTAGCAAAATGCCCCCAGTTACTTTGCCTGGGTTTCCAGTAACAACCCATAGAGTTTCTATTCGTGTAATTAAAGGGAAAACTCATTCCTTGTTTCTTATTCACTTGCACTTCAGTCATCAAAATATTGATTTTTTAGAGTTATTTGAAGTTTAAAAACCAAACAGAAACTTACAGAATATTCTTATTAAAGCTTAGATGAAGTCTGCCCCTCCATCTCCCAGCTCTGCCAGAAGAGCAGGGGTAAGGATTTGGGTCAGAGTAAAGAGATAAACTTAAATAAGAAGGAAGTAATCATTGTGTTGTACACCTGACACAAACATAATGTTGTAGGTCAATTATACCTCAATTTTAAAAGTTTTTCTTTTAATGAATAAAAAATAAGAAGGAGGTTGTCAAACCATTGAGTTCAAAGCAAAATCCTAAATTGTCAAATATTGTTAAATATGTCTGGTGACAGTTGGAATCACCTGGCATCTCTCTGGCAAATTAATTGTTAAACAAGGAGATTGGAGAAATGGAGCTATGGAGAAAAACAGTAGAGTAAAATAGGGTGATTCATTCTAAGTGAGTAGATCAGGTTAAAGGAATTAGACCAATGACATGGCTGAGAAAACTAAATGGTGAACTTCAACAGTTCACAAAATATCAGACGTGAGGTATGTGCAGGTGTGACCACAGAGGCTCCTCCAGACATGGGTCTCCTGTCTTCAGGGAAGCATCCTTAAGTATTCTGGTTAAGTGGAATAAAGAAATACTGGGAGGGACTTCTCTGGAGGAGTTGAATCCTTCCAAAATCAGGCTGAACTCTAGAGCCATTCATATTTCCCAGGAAAATTGAGCCAATTCTCCACTGGACCATTTTGAAATAAGATGAAAAAGCATTTGACCATCAGGAGGAAAAAAAAAAAAAGAAAGAAAACAACATAGCAGGTGTTGCAAACTCAAAATGCCTTTGGGGTCACTCAGGTAACACGAATATGTGTAGTGTCAGGCAGAGGATGGGGAGTAGTGGGGTTTGTGGTGAGCCAGAGGACGTACACCCCATCTGAAGACATTCGGGTTCAATGTTTTTGTAAAAAAACAAAACAAAAACTCTGTGTCTGGCCAAACAAAACATACCTGCGTGCTGATTGCAACAGGAAGACTCCTATTTCTGACTTCTGCTAGGGAGAAAGGGTCTAGACTGCAGGTCTGTAACAGCTAGACATCCTTTTATGAAAATGAAAAGTGTCTCACCGTCTCCACCTCCATGTCTCCTCAAGTTCAAGAAACACTGCTGCTCCTGGGGCTCTCCCTGTCCTTTTTTTCCCACACCCTAACCTCCTTGCCCCCAGGTAAAGCTCCAGTTGTGTATTTTCTTGAAACCTAGGCTGGGCAGCAGATTCCAAAGGAGCTGGAAGCGCCCAGAGCCTCGTCACTGGGCCTGGCGGAGAAACTAACCACAAACTCTACCGTGAAATCCAGGGCAGCTCAGCTTCTCTTCCCATACAATGCTAGCATTAGCGTTAAAGGTTATATTTTTAAAAATCGTAGCTGCTTCTTCAAGCGGAAGTCCAGGGAACTTCAAACTGAAAAATGGGAGGATTCTAATATTTTTTAAATGTTTGAAAACCACTGATTTAGTCCAATTCTCTCATTTTACAATGACGGTAATTAAGGGAAGGCTTAGACCAGATACCCAAGTTTTAACTTCTTGTCCACAGTGTTCCTTCCCCCCATGAATGTTCTCAATATGTTCCAGTGTCAGGACCATAGAAAGATCTTCCTGAGAAGCTAAACTTTCAGAAGGTCTTAAGGTAAATCAGAGAGAAACATGTCAGCGTCTGCTCTAAGAGGATGGGTGGAAGGGAGACAGCTGGTACAGAGAGCTGCAACTAGACCAGTTTCCCCAGTGAACAGGTAACTGGGCACCCAGGACAGCTGTGGAGGGAGGGCTTGAGCTTATCTCTGTCTACTCTCTCCCCTTCTGTGAAATCACCTTGCAGAGTCCCCTGCAAGGCTGCCTGTAGGCTGTCACCTGTAGGAAAAAAAGAATGCCCGACAGAGAGTCCATATCAGGTGATCATTTCCAGCTCTGGAATCTTCTCTGGAGTGTCCACAAATACAGGACACCCATCCCAAACCTCTAATGACCTCACCGTTGTGGTCGCCGGGCTCACTGCAGTCTTGAACCTGGGCAGTTCCCCTGGTGCCCCCTGCAACGGTGGGGTGTAGATCACAGCTTTGGTCTGAAGGGCTCCCTGTGGAATGAAACAAAACAGAATCTTCTCTAGGTTATGCCCTACACCTAGACGAATTACCAAAGTGGGAGATACAGTGTGGCTAGGGAAACACTTTTCTTATGGTTTGAGGCTCTGAGGTGATGAATCTCACCCATGGGTTTAGTGTTACTTTGAAGATTTAATACAGTGTGGTTGTGAAAGGGCACAACTATAGGGAACAGGAGAATTAGTAACTGTCTTGGCTGGACTCCCTACTAGCTTGGAGACATTGGGTAGGTTGGGTAACCTCTGTGTCTCACTGATTGCGTTAGTCAAATAGGGAGCTGGGAGACAAATAGAGGTCATGCGTGTACTAGGCCAGGGTTCCTGGTTTGACAACTGGATGGCCTTCCTGTTGCCTTTCAGTTTCCACCTGAGAGTAAAAAGAGAGACAGGTCTCCTACTTCCCTCCAAACATCTGCTCTAGGGCAGGCCTCTTTTGTGATGCAGTCCTGTTCACTGACCTTTGTGGGTCAATGGTCAATTACTCTGCTATGGAAAAAACAGGCTACACACAATTCTTAGTCGAGGAATGTCACCACTGCAGCTTTTCATCATCCAGTTTAGCTTACTTCGCGTTGATGAACACCTAAATACTTCTCTACCAAGACAGCTGATGGCTTGGGTGTAAAGGTGCTAAAGGGATGTTCCCGGCTGTCCCATGTCTTCTTCCATGCTCCACGACCCTCAAGGTCACAATGGGTTGAAGATGTCCCAACATCTCAGACCACCTCAAGTATCTGGAGAGACCAGGTCCTTTCCAACTGGATCCCTTGGCTTTAGAAGAAACCATCCTGCCAGCGGGGCCTCCTCTCCACAGAGGAGACCGTCTTTGGGCTCTTCCCTTAGGCATCAACCTAACTCTGTCCCATCTCCCTTCTCCCTGGCCTGTGATCTAGACCCTGTTTTCTCTCTCGTCTGCACCTCCTCCTAACTCTGGCTGTTTCCAGTTCTGCTGACAGTGCTTCTAGATACGCCATATTAGAATATTTGGGATCTCTGATCTTTCTCCTTTTTTATTTCCTCCAATGTGGTTTTTTTCATGCCGTCTCTCTCCCTCTTTCTGGATGGCTCTCCTGCTTCAAGCACTGCTCTCCCACCCAGCCATGTCTCTCCATTCCTTTAAGGAGGCCCAGTAAACATTCCCGTGTTAACTAATGCCGGCTAACTCAGACTATACTTAAGGAGGCACACACAGTCCCTACCCTCATGGAGCTTGCATTCTGACACAGAGAGTGAGAATAAAAAGAGATATCTACCTGGAACCTCAGCATGTGTGACCTTACTTGGAAATAGGGTCTGTGCAGATGTAATTAGTTTAAAACGAGGCCCTACTGGATTAAGGTGGGTCTTAAATCCAGCGATTAGTATCCTTATAAGAAGTCCACGTGAAGACACAGAAAGACACAGGGAGAATGCATGTGACAACAGAAGCTGAGAGTGAAGTGATGGGCCTAACAAGCCAAGGGATGCCAAGGATTCCTAGGACCCAGAAGGAGCTAGGAGAGGGGTATGGAAAGGATTCTCCCTTAGAGCCTCCAGTGGAAACCAATCTCAGTGACACCTTGATTCTGGGTTTCTAGTCTCCTGAACTGTGAGAGAATAAATTTCCATTGTTTTAAACTACAAAGTTTGTGGTAATTTGTAGCCCTAGGAAACTACAAAAATATGAGAAGGGGGAGCTGATGGATGTTAAAGGTTTAACTAGAAGAAAGAGGAGAAAAAGATCAAGTATGTGCATTCAGCTTGAATTGGCTAGCAAGGTGGGGATGGGGTGGTGGGAGAAAAACTAGGAACAGGAGCTAGGGAAATGGCCATTATTTGTATTTAACAAACACAAATGTATGAATTATGATGTTCCATCCATTGTCCTAAGCCCTTTATAAAAATTAACTCATTTAATCCTCATAGGAACTGTAAAAGGCAGAGACCACTATTGTTCCCATTTTACAGCTGAGGAAACTGAGGCACAGGGAGGTTAAATGATTTTCCCAAGAAAGTCACACACAGCTAGAGAATGGCAGACTCAGGGTTCAAACCTAAGCAGTTTTGCCCTAAAGTCTGAATTCCTAAATATTACAGGGTACAGCCCATTTATTTAAACATTTAAAAATGATTAACCTCCACTGTCCTATTTTTTAATTGACAAATGGAAATAAAATTCAGACTATTTCATTCACATGTCTGGGCCTTTAAGGGTCCCACAGATTAGCCGCTGCAGAAGGAGGCTCTGGCCTGGTGTTTGATGACCCACCTAGAGGACAGACTCAGGCATTATTTCCAGCAGGGACACTGGGTAGGTTTCCTGGTTGGTGATCTAGGCTGGGTAAGCTTTCCTGCCTTCACCACGGACCTGGCAAAGGTGCCCACTGTACCTGGCAGAGAGGGCGCATAAAGATGAGGCGTAGAAGCCCAGCCCTCCCCTCCTCACCACTGCGGGCCAATGGCGCGAGGACCCTGTGGTTTCTGGCTGGAGTGACGGCTGGTCAGCAGCCATCTTATCAGAATTTAAAGAGGCCAACTTGTTGGAGGTCCAACAGGCAAATGCCACCAAAAGCAGCACAAAGTCGAATTCTTAAAGAATAGAATCTCATTGACACTTATTTTCCCCCACTACAGCTGCATCAGGAACCCTGGCCTCCATCTCCACCACACAAAACAAGTCTAGTAATTTTAGGCCTATGAGAGCATTTTCCACTTTGATTCTTCACTACTTAATTCCAGTTATTATTCCAGTCAAACTTTGACAGAGTTCAAAGAAAGTCTTGTCTGGGAACTGCTTTCTCTAACTTGGAGGCTAAGGAGGGAGGCTTTCCCTCACCCTAGAGGTCAGTTTCTTGCCTATCCTGGAGCATCACTGAGGGATTTCTCTTCCATTCCAGCTTCTAGGGACTGCCTCTCTCTTCTCTCCCAACTCCCAGCAGCCTCAGGTTGGATTCATTTCTTATAATTTATGCTCTGCCTGTTTCCAAAAAGGACTTGGGGTGGGGGAGCGTCATAGATCATTTGCTCCTGTGGCTGTGTTAGTTGGCTCTTAGTACTCCTCTCAAGCCTGTGGTAGGCGTGTTGGTCTTGGTTCCATCTGAGACCGTCCCCCCTTGTTAAAAAGTGTGTATTTTTAGAGCAGTTTTAGGTTCACAGCAAAATTGAGGGGCAGGTACAGAGATCTCCTCTAACCCTCTGCCCCCATGCATACACAGTCTCCCCATCATCAACATCCCCCATCAAGTGTACAACTGTTACGATCCATGAACCTACACTGACACATCATAAGTTCCCATAATTACCCAAATTGCATAGTTTACATTACAGCTCGCTCCTGGTGCTGTACATTCTATGAGTTTGGACAAAAGTATAATGACATGTATCCATCATTATGGTACCATACAGAGTATTTTCACTGCCCTAAAAATCCTCTGTGTTCCGCCTATTCATCCCTTCCCACAGCTCCTCACCCCCTGACAACTACTGGTCTTTTTACTGTCTCCATAGTTATGCCTTTTCCAGAATGTCGTACGGTTGGGATCATACAGTATGTATCATTTTCAGGTTGGCTTCTTTCACTTAGTAATATGCATTTAAGATTACTTCATGTCTTTTGTGGCTTGATAGCTCACTTTTTTTCAGTGCTTAAAACTATCCCGTTGTATGGATGTGCCACGGTTTATCCATTCGCCTACAGAAGGACATCTTGGTCGCTTCCAAGTTCTGGCACTTAAGAGTAAAGCTGCCTGAATCTGTGCAGGTTTCTGTGTGGACACAAGTTTTCAACTCCTTTGGGGAAACACCAAGAAGAACGATTACTGGATCATACAGTAAGAGCATGTTTAGTTTTATAAGAAACCTCCACACCCTCTTCCAAAGTGGCTGCACCATTTTGCACTCCCACCAGCAATGAATGAGAGTTCCTATCGCTCCACATTCTCACCAGCATTTGGTGCTGTCGGTGTTGCAGATTTTAGCTATTCTAACAGGTAAACAGTGGTATCTCATCAATGTTTTAATTTGTATTTCCCTGATGATGTATGATGTGGAGCATCAGACTGTCTTCCTCTCTTCTTAAGGGAAAAAAAGCCAACATTTTTATGTTGTTTTTGTGACCACCCCCAAAGCATCCAGCAGCATGTTCTTTATAGACAGGTTGTTCAGAATGTTTGGGGGGGAAGGACAGCAGATCGGGAGTCAGGCAGTCTGAATTGCGGGAGGTTTCTTAGCCACAATCTGTAAAATGGGATAAAATCCCTAACCTACCTCTCAGGGTTACTATGATAATTACAGGAATAAGGTTAGTGGAAGTCCTTTGCATGAATGTATGAACTGTAAATTGCCATGCAAAAAGTATAAGATGTTATAAAAATAAGCATTTCTATTGGTTAATCAAGAAGGAAACAACTCTTACCTCCAGGATCATTCTGGCTTCTTATAAAACAAAGTTATTTACTTTCCTCTAAATTTTTCTTAAAAAGACAAATTTCTGAAAGTTTATAGTAGCTTTATTCATAATCACAGGAACTGGAAACAAGTGTCCTTTAGCTGGTAAATGGACACAACTGTGGTACATCCACAGACCAGAATTCAGCTCAGCAATGAAAAAGAACAAACTACTGATAAATGTAACAACACTGATGACTCTCAAAAGCATTATGATAAGTGAAAGAAGCCAGACTCAAATATCTACATACTGTATGCCTCCATTTATATGACATTTTGGAACATGTAAAATTACAGGGACAGGAAAACCATTAGTGGTCACCAGAAGCTGGGGGTGGGGAAGGGATGGACGACAGAAGGGGCATGAGAGAACTTTTGGAAACGTTCCTTTTCTTGATTGTGGAGGGGGTTACCTGACTATATGTGTTCACCCAATTTTATCAAACTGAGTTTTACTCTGTATAAATTATACCTCAATAAATCTGACTTGCAAAAAGTCACCAGAATTTTTTAAAAATAAAAGGATAAGTCCCCCTTATCCTCAAACTGGATTGTTCCTGGACAGCAGGATGCAATTGCTTTCTAACCCACGAGGAGGAGAGTCTGGTGAGGAAAGCCTTGCTGTTGACGAGGGACCCTTCACAATCGTTTGCATCACTGACCATAGCTGGTTTTGACACTAAGCACTTGGCTCAAAGTCTATGAAATGAGCAGGCTCTGGTCGCTTGTACATCTCACCCGTCACAACTTTATTGATGAGAATGGCTACCAGCTGTCACCTCTGCCTCTGCCTCTGTGCTGGGTGATTCAGACTTCATGGCCACAGCAAATCAAGCCGTGATCCTGCAATGGCTCTTCATGTTGGGGTTTGAACTCTTGGCCAAATGGCTGTCGCTCAGTTGTTATGTTGCCAATCACCCGTCACTGTGGGTTAAATGTGACAGGCTCACCAACATCTTCCAACTCTTCAGACATCTGAAAGGCGACTTGCTTTCCACGCCAGCAAGTCTGGGTGATATTTAACTCCTGGATTTTAGAATTTCTGACTTCTGGAAGGAGGTGAGGAGGAGACTTGTTATTTTACAGAACAAGTTGCAGAAGGGCCTCAAACCCCTGAGTGGGAAAAATGATGTCAGGAGCACACCACCTAAGTCGGAACAATTTTGAGGTCACTGAAAAATGTATCCACACAAATGAACCAAGCTCTCAGCGTGATGGAGAGTAGCTCTTGATAAAAACAAAACCACCTGAAATCTTTCACGTGCTATTGTTGTATTTTAATTTTTCCCTGTCAGATAAGCAAGACATAAGTTAAGATTTGGAAAATTCTCTCTTTTATAAAGGCTTTATTGTAACTGTATTTGAGATTTGACAGGTACTATTTTTTTCTTCTCCAAAAGTGAGAGAAATAGTTTCATCTTTTTGAAGTTATAACATTATTATTCTAATCATAGAAGAGTATTTCACAGACAATTTCTTTTCCCCCTCAAGTTAAGTTCATACTTAGGAAGGGGGAACAGAGAGGAAACTAACACTTACTGAATACCTGCCATGTGCCGGATCCCACGCAGGATGCTTTGTGTATATGATCTGCTATCATCTTCACAACAGTCCTGAGAATTAGACCTTAATGAGCCTCACTTTATAGCTAAGGAAACGAAGGCTCAGAAGTTAAGGAATTTCCCCCAAACCATATGACAAATGGTGGTATAGCCAGGATTTGAAGTCAGTAGTTCTGACTCCAAAGTCCACATGCTTAGGATGGTATATAAAACTCTCCCCAAAGTTTTGACTGGTACTCTATGTCCATGTGCCATATCCAAGATGGAAACCATCTAGTAGAGCATGTTCTACTAGGAAGAGCGTTCGGTAAAGACTCAGAAGAGGGCTCTGATACCAGTCATTAGGCTCACGTAACACATAAGGGGAGACAACTTATGTAGACTCTCTGTGCTTCTGTTTCATCTATTTAGGGGGAAACAAAATCTGCCTTTGTACACACAGGAGTCTTTTGAGGAAAAAAGCCTGATAATTCTTGCCATAGCACAGTTAATTTTTCCCCTGAATATTTCTTTACTGTAACTTGGATAGAGCCCAATAACTAATAAGGGTTAGAAAACGTGATACCACATTTTATGATTCTATGTGAAAAAACATGAAAAGACATAAAGGCAACTCGAGTGTGTTTTTGACACCATTATTAACCAATTATTACTGATCATAAAGTTGTTGCTTCACTCAGTGTTGAGGTGGTAAGGATACCATTTTGGGCACTGCCTTTTTGCAGCCAGATTCTAGAGCTCTACATGAGGTCCATAAAGGAGGAAGCGATTCCAAACTGAAGAGGTTCTATCCATGGGCTTGATCTGAAATTTAATCTTGAGTCCTGGGGTGCCAACTGCTGCACCAAAGTTTCATCTTGAGCATTTCCATGCCATGTCAGTACGATATCGGGCACAAGTGGACGTCAAACACACTTTGGCTTTGCAGCTTCTTCTCTGTGCATTAGGTGAATAGTACCCTGCCCTCTGCGTGTTTAATTCTAACATAGGCAATACTTTGATTCCATAGCAAAGGACATGCCTTTGCATCACAGGTTATTTCATGGCAAGAATTCTACTGCTTGTGCCCCTTGAGGTTTGGCAGATCCCATTTCTCGACAGAAACCTTGAAGCTACGGCCAGGCCTCCTCTCCGCTATAAACCACTTTCTTGAAGCCATGCTTCCGGGGCTCTCTGTATGTCCTGACCCTGCTCACAGACAAGGCACATTTCCCCAAAGTAAATCACAATGCTTGTCCCCCCAAACATTTTCCCCTCCAAAACGTTATGCCTGTGGCTGTCAGACACCAGCCACAGACCTTTATCTACAGAGAGTTAGAGAAAGCCAGACAGTGCAAGCGGGCTCAGCAGGACCCTTGTGTAGGCCTGAAGGGCACCCTGCCTTTGGTTAAGCAGAGCTTTAGAAGACAGTGGAGCTAGTGTGAGTTGACAGTTCACCTCAAGCTCAGATGCTCCAGTTAATTCTTTCCCCCAGATGCCGCTTTACTGTTGTGTGGAAATGGCCTAAAACACCAGAAAAGGATAGGCAGCTGGCTCCTGCCAAGAAGAGTTCACAATCTGTCTTCTCTCACATTTTGAGGGGTTATATTTTTTTGTGCAAGATGACCAGGAATCTTTCTAAGAGATAGAAACGGAGTGAGTAAAGAAACATTGGAATAGAGGTAGAATGACAAATAGAGATGCATAAAGGAGTGACAAAGGGCAGCTTGTTTTCCTTCTGTCTGTTCAAAGTGGACCTTTTCTCTCGATGGTACATTCACTTGACTTTCCTCTACCGTTTGGCTTGTGATCAACAACCTGCTTATGCACAGATTCGACAGACTGAAAAGTATCTACCTAATTATTTTCACCCTCAAGAAGCATGGGCCATTCTCAGTGTATATCCTCAGCTATATTTTATAATGATTTTGACTCTCTGGAGTTTTACACAACTCCCTTCCATTGAACGTTGACATAATATAGAGGACCTGATTATACAAACAGCATCCATTTGAGGGAGAGAATGTTTTTTAGCCCTCTGTATTGAAGATGGAAAATTTGAGGCCCCAAATGAAATCCTATTGCTCATCTTGGTAGTAGCTCGAACATAAAGCAGGTACTTAAACAGTAGTTGAATAAGTGAATGAAAGAAAGAAATTTCCGAATTTAAAATATAGTTGTCCTGCGCACCTAGGGGTATTTCTGGAAATCTCGTTCTAGGAAATTACTGTAACCACCTAGTCATTGCCAACCCACCAACAATGCTAAAGGAACCAGCCTTTCAAAGTTAGAAAAGACCAGGAGGAGGCCTTACCCTGAGAGAGATTGAAAAGTTCAGGCAGTTTTAAACACTAAAAACTTGGTTCCAACGTGAGGTAGGGGTCGGGTTTCTATAAGAAGTTAACCTGGAGGAGGGGCAGAGCCTGTCTGGATTCTCTGCTTGCTTTCCTCTCTGGAAGCTGCATTTAAAGCAACTCTCATTGGCTGGAGTCACATGATGCGCTGCCCAGAGGTTCCAGCTGCAGCTGGTTTAAAATGCCTGCTCACAGGCTCAAGGAAGAGGCCCCCTCAGCCTCCGCACGGTTGAGGCTGCCGCTCCAGAAAGCACTCCCCCCAAAGGGCATCAGAGGGAGAAACGGCCATAGATTTTAGTGCTGTTATCTCCTGGAGGACCGAGGAGGGGAGTAAGTAGGAAGCTGACCAGAGGACAGAGAGAAAGAGAAAATGACAATTTCCACAGCACTGAAGCAATTAGATGAAAAAGTGCTATCAACCAATGGGTTCTTCCTGCTCCAGGGGTGGCTGCGGGGGTCAGGCGGGAAGGGAGGCTGGAAAAGCCAGCTCCTCCTGGAAACACTCTTTGCAGTTCCTTCCCAGCCTCTAGGGCTCCACTGTCACCTACTTGAGGCTTTTCCCCTGTGACATGGGGAGCCCAGCACTTTGCTCTCGCTTAAAAAAAGATTTTGAATTAGAGGGGCAATTTTTTTTAAATTGTGCTTTCAAAAACTTAAAAGACTGAGACACTGTAGGTATTTTTTAAAATTCCCTGCAGGTTGTTTGTTCTGATAGTATTTACTGAGGAAGGTATGCAATTTTAGTTGACAAAATCTAGTTATATCCACTTTCTGAAACTTAAGAATTCATTTAAAAAATAATAGATTAGTTAGATGACTAATAAGGACCTACTGTATAGCACAGAGAACTCTACTCAATACTGTCGAATGACCTATATGGGAAAAGAATCTAAAAAAGAGTGGATATATGTATATGTATAACTGATTCACTTTGCTGTACACCTGAAACTAACACAACATTGTAAATCAACTGTACTCCAATAAAAATTAAAAAAAATAAACACTAGAAACTCGGGAAAAAAAACAGATTAGTGATGGGATGACATACAACTATTAGTTTTTACTTAGAATACCCCATGTATCTGAACACTAATAGGTGCTCAATTATTTTTCTGATTAAAAAAGTACATGTTTTTAATTCTTTGGTGTTTAAAGGAGTGTGTTTTCCTATGGTAAGAGCCTATTATCAGCATTAATCAATAATAAAAACACAATAAAGCATGCCACTTCTCACCAAGGTGACAATCAAAGTGGTTTCCCTCCCCGCCAAAAACAGAAACTGATAAAGGATACTTTTGCCCAGGTCCCCAGCTAGCTCTCTCCCTGCGACCCCACATCTCACAAAGGCCCTTTATTGCCGGCATAATGTTCTGCGCACAGAAAACGTGTGCGCATGTGCCAGGCGTGTTTTTCTGTTTGTTTTCTCTTCCAGCATTGCTCCCTGGCTGGTGAACAGTTTCGGGCCCACAGAGATCTCGAGACCACCAGCTCATGTATTTGAAAGGCATCTGTTTATTTTGAAAATGCAAATGTGGCCTACCTCAAAGACTGACAGGCAAGAAAAGACCCACGGAGCAAAGGGAGAGGTTTCCAATCTGGAGCCCTGTCCCTCCCTGTATCACACCCAGATCACTAGCTGTCAGAACCACTTAACAAGCTCCAGGAATCTGAGTGAAGGGCCCACAATTCAAATGAGAAGGCTCATCTCTCCCAAGACTAGCTAGGCGGACCGTTCCTCACCTGCTTCAAAGTACTGATGAGGTCACTTCCAAAAGGACCCTGGGCCTTTGAGATGGCGGCTCCTAGGCCGAGGACTGCCTGGAGGAGGGCCCTGGTGTAACAGGGACACCGGCCTCCTAACAACAGCAGCCCGGTCCTGGGGACGGATTCCTGGAGAAAGCCCGGGAAGGTTAATACCTCGACTTTGATCTCTGTCAAGGCATACCAGCAAGAATTAATTTACATTTCAGATGAAAAAGGTTGACAGCATGAAAAGGCATCTTGTTTCTGGTATGTGAATGTGCCGTAATAGATCGGGAATTCTGAAAGGAAGTTCTGAGGAAGCTAAAGGGATAAGCCGCGCGGCTGCTTTTATTGGGAAGGAGATGAAAGGAAAACAAATTTCAATATGTGCTGCTCTGTAGCAACATGTAGGCCAAATGCTTCCTAAATTTCAAGGGCTGTTCTTTTAAAACTATATAACATAGCTCAGCAACACGATTAAAAAAAAAAAAAAAAAGACTATCGGCCAGAACTTGAAATATAAACAAACACATAGCACAGAATCTAAATTTCAAATGAAATGATTTGTTGAAAAAAATAATAAATTACAGAATAACCTTAGAAAATATCCAGAAACGGTTACGTTATGATAACATCCCTAAGCCACTTCTGCAGGCTTCAAAAGTAAGAGCACCCCTATGTTTGGGGCTTGTTCTACTTGAAATGTCTTAGTGGCACGAAGAAGAGCTTGGAATGAGAGGATTATGCTTTGGGAAGAGCACACCCCGAAACGGAGACTTTGGAATGAGTTGCTTTGCTTTTTAGATCAACACATTGCCTTTGACTCTAAAGATAGGGAAAACATTCTCAAGTAAAAGTAAACTGCCCATAAAATTGCAAATGTTGTTACCCTATCTAAGTATCTTTACCACTAACACTGAACCAGCACTTCAGTTCCTGTCCATGGTGTTGGCTGAAGGGCAAAGTGATGCTGCCTGCTTTTGCTCTGGCTGAAACACTCTCCTGCCAAGAGGGCAAAGTGGCGTGAGTACCACCCTCAATGACTACATGCCCGCCTAAGTCCCTGCGGACTCAGAAGCTCCCGATGCCACTTGATAAGCAGGAACGATGGCTGCCAGGCTAAGAAGGGGGGTGCTTGCAAGGCTAAAGGAAAAAAAGAAACAACAAGAGGGAGCTCCTTAAAGAAATGTGTTCTCTGTGGTCCCATGAAACAAAAGTACCCTCCCATGGTACCTATCCCATAGGTGCTGCAGTGAAGAGATGAAATCCTGACTGTCCTGATGTGATGAGGCTGACCACTTGTCTGTTTTTATGCAGTGTTCACTTGGCAATAACACAGTGCAAACAGGGAGCCCTCTAAAGATGATTTTCAGAGAGAGAAAATTTGATTTACAATCCCACATACTTTATTTATGATCAGTGGCTCAACAATATATAAGCTCAAAGTTTATATCTGAAAATGTATGTTGGGCTTTGGGCCAAACGGCAAGATCAGTCCAGCATCCTCTCTTAATGGCGGGGGCAGGGGTGGGGAGTACTGTGTGTGTGTGTGTGCGTGTGTGTGTGCGTGTGTGCGTGTGTGTGTGTGTGTGTGTGTTGGGCAGTGGGGAGGTAGAGAAAAAAATGCACTTTGAGTTGTCTTTCTTAAGCTGCAACTAGAATTGCATCCTTCTTCCTGATGCTTTGAAGTTGTAGAGCTTAGAATTCCTAGGGGATGGTCTTAAAAGTTACCCATTTGGATTTAAATGACACCCCTTCCTCCCAGATATTTTGGTTTTGAATGAAGTCGTCAGGTCTTCACCGGGCCAGAGAGTTCCGAGGAGTGTCCCTGGAGCCAGGCTCTGGGCAGGGACCTCCTCGAAAATGTTGCAGCTGTTGTATTTAAACGTTGGCTTCATGCGTGGCAGTGTCTGAAACCCTCTCCCTCTCCCTGCTGCTGAGTCCACTGGACTGGCCACTTCTCTCTCATTCTGCCTCCGATTTCTTGTGCTCTAGGAGCTCCCGGTGTGCTCTGTGGCCTGCTTCTTCCAGAGCCTCAATTAGTCACATGCAGCTCCAAATGACAGAGGGAGCTGGGCCTCGCAGCCACCGTGGGTACTGCCATTCGCAGAAGAGCAGAATGACCTGGGAGCCAGGCACCAGAGCTCGAGGTGCTCAGGCAGCCACAAGCTGAGCCACAGTGCCCTCACCCTGTAGGGCCCAAAGGACTGCCTTAGCCACATACAGGTCTGGGTGTGGGAAACTCAGTTAGCCAGGAAAGTCCCTGAGCTGTTCCTATCTCTGTGATACCAAGAGACTGGTCAAGCATATAATCAGAGAATTCCAAGGTTGGAAGACGTCTTTTAGACCCTTTTAGGCAATGCTCTTGTTCACAGACGAGGGATGGGTGACTCCAAGAGGGAAAGGGATTTGTTCAGTTGGCAGTATGCAAAGTGGAATCTATCCAAACTGCCTGTGAACGAATTCTCGCTCTGTCACTGACTAGCTGTATGATCATGGACAAGTTACTTCACTTCTCTGTGCCTCATTTTCCCTCTCTTGTATTCCATAAAATCTGGAATACAAGGGTACCTACTTGGAGCATCCTTAGCCAAGTATGGCATGCAGCCAATTCTCACAATTATCACATGGGGGTGTGTGTGTGTGCATCAGAACAAGCACTAGAACCCTCCCTCACTAGAACTCTTGACTCCTATTCCAGTGCTCCTGAATTATTAACATTTCAGCTTTTTGAAACTCATATGAACTTAATCACAGAATATTTCCAAGTGGACACTATGAAAATGATGTTTTAATTACCTGCTTGAATATGAACAGCAGACTCTCTCCTTCTGTTGCTTATTTTCTTAAATTTCCTCCGAGCATCATATCCTCTCCAGGCTAAAAATATAAAACCATGTGCTAGGAATGACATTAATTTAAGAATGTGCCAGAGAATTGATATAAGCTGTTTTCCCTCCAATCTATTACCCCTCTCCTCCTCCCTCCTACTTTCTCACTGAACAAAATAAGCAGAGCTACGTGAGTGATGGTGGGGAAGAGGGGCCTCTCTGTACTCTCAGCTTGGCCTCCAAGATGCTTCTTGATAAGGAGTTATTTTGGTTCAGGCAGTGAGTTTCCAGAACCCTCTGGATTCCACTTATGAATCACTTGGGACCCCTATCTAGGTGAGGTGGGTCCCTGTCATTCCAATCCATGGAGGAAGCTCTGTCTTCAGGACTTGGGGGGTGGGAGAGGACTGGAATAGCCCAACCCACTCCATATTTTTTATTGGGAGGAAGGAATAAACATGAAAGTTGAAGGAGAGAAAAATAAATAATAATGATTAGTAGCATCACAGTTACATTTGGTGAGGGACGACTATGTGCAGAACTGTGCTCAGGGAGGGAATGCATGTGATAGGAAGGGAAAAGGCATGGGAAATGGATGCAGAAACGAAGAGAAAGGAAAAGGGAACCTGGGGGCAGGGGGCAGGGTGTTAAGTTCTTCAGACAGAGAACCAGGGCATTGAGCCGCTACCAGGAGCATGACCAGCTCTCCTTTTTGTTCTCGCCCTGAGCACCACAGCTCTCCAGTCGCTGAGTGAGGTCATGAAGTCCGGAGGGGACATTATGATACTGGGTTATGAGAACACAAAGGAATTCATCTACTGTGTTCAAGACCTGGGACTTTCACAACCACTCGAGATAGCACAGGAACTCAAATGCTGTTTGTAGCACAAATGACACACGTGTATGTAAAGAGGCACTGACTGGGCTGGGCGTATGACAGAGCCTTAGTGATTTGTTCCCTTGGTTTACAAGCTCTGTCTGGGGTAGAAAAGCCTCATGCACGTGGCAGTAGCAATTCTGATGTTGAAAACCTGGTAATGGACCTGAAGTGTATATGATGCGGTTAATCTGGGAGCTGAGGCACACGTCTGTGTGATTTGGATATTACATCCATCCACTGCTACCGCCTCTATCTTGCCTCAGGTAGGGATGGCTTGTTTGCTTACCTGGAGGTTAGGGACCATGGTGGTCTTGCTCACGGCTATATCCCCAGGACCTAGCACAAGGTTTGGCCTGCAGTAGATACTCGATAAATATTTGCTGAAGCCAGGAAGAAAGGAAAGAAGAAGGAAGGAACGGAGGGAGAAGAAGGAACCACCAAGAAGAGCAATAGGAGAGTGGCCTCAAGTACTTAATGAAATGCCAAGATTCAGGACCGTTTACCTGACTGGATGGCAACGGCCCCCTTCTCTCTCTTGTCTCTGACTCTTTTGTATCTCCTGGCTCCAAGCCACCCCTTGACATAGGCCTGCAGCACAGCCACTCTGCCTATGACTTCCCGCAGTAGCAAATTTAACTGCTCAACATGGTAATACTTGAGAAAAACCTGAAATGAGACATCAGTTTTAGCATTACGTGTGGGCTCCCAAACAGAAATTCACTCTGCTCCAACATATTCTTAATGTAAATATTAAAAGCATCATCTAAATAAAGTTTACAGTGACTTGATCTATGCTAACATTACTGACTTCTTGGAAGCAAATACAATTCCCCTTCTAAGGTTGAGCCTATGTGGGACTATTTTTTTTGTTTTTTTAATGTGGGACTATTGATATAAACAGACGATGAAGTTAAGAGGGTTTTGGGAGATCCTAAATGTTCTCTAGGCCAGCCTCAGTTTTGCCATGAGTTCCATTTTCTCAGCTTGATCTCTTTCTCCACAGCTCTGATGGAGGTGCTAACCAACAAAACTGACCCTCGGCCAACAGAAGTTCAGAGGGATTGGGGCCTGGATGACCCACAGTGATCTAATTATTTCTGCTGAGGGGCAGCAGTGTTGCCATCCACACTCAGGCGAAGGCTGGCTTTGTAGGGCAATTCAGAACGGACCATAAAAACCTGGGAGCCTGCAGGGACATGATGTTCCCCTGAATGAAAAGCTAGACATGATGAGACTACTAATCGGAGTGGGCAGGAAATATCACGAGTCTAAAAAAATGCACAAAACTATAAAAGATACTCATTGTCATTCGTATAATTTGTGTATTTGCCTGCGGTGCTGGAATAAGCAGCATTGAAAAAGGGACATTTAAAAATGAGCTCAAAGATCTCATTCTAGAAATGCTAAATGGTTCTCACTACATGCAGAACAGGAGGCAAACTCTCCTCCTCTGGTCACTGAGGTCCTGGGACTCCTGACCCAAGACCGGCAAAAATCACTGTTAGCTTGGGGTCTTGTCTGCTAAGCTACACAATTTACAGAGCTATTCAAATCACTGATAAGAGACAAAGGTTCACAGCAGAGCAACTCGAGTGACAATCTAAACAACAAAGAAAGAACTACCTTTGTTTTTCCCAGCAGCCAGTGATCTAATCTGGACTTTTCCAAGATAGTGACACAGCTCTCTTTGCTAGCAAGAGGTGTTTGATGTGCTCTGAATGCCAAATAATAATACCTACAAAATAAAAGAGTGAAATAAAGCATTTTTAGTCACCATTTGATTCAGTATAGTAGAATTACTCTGGGCCCATTGACATATCTTGTTTTTTAATATCAAATATTTCTTGAGCATCAATAATAGTGTACTAGGTAGTGGAATATATACAATTCATGCTTATTGGCTCTTACCTACTTTCATATTTTCTGCTATGTGTATTTTCCTTTTAATATTGCTTTGTAATTCATATTCAATACATACTTGGCATCTTCTGCATGCAAAATCAAAGTATCTAATCCTTTAAAAAACTGAAATTTAGACAGCTCTCCTAGTAAAAGTCATCATTTTAAATGTTAGTATTACTATTATAAAAATAATTTGTCATCTCATTGTATAAAATTTGACTCTGCTTTGAAAATCCCACCTGAAGCAATATGTAGATAGCAAAAATGATCATAGCCTAATATGACTAATTTTGTCTGTTAAGCTACATGTCTCTCTCAAGGTAAAAAGTTGGCGTGTTTTCTTGAGGCAATCACCAAAACCACATTTGTCTTCCTAAATTACTCATTTTAATGAAATTCCATACTTCCAGATGAAAGAGTTTCTGGGTAGATTCAAAGAACACCACCAAAAGTGTTTTTCTCTCCTTTTCTTTCTTCTCCATATATATATATATATATATATATATATATATATGTGTGTGTGTGTGTGTATGTGTGTGTGTATATGTCCATATATATATGTCTATGTCTATGTCTATGCATATATATGTATACAATGTTGAATACATCCTTTAGAAAACTTTACCTTAGTCTTTCTTTTAAAAACTTTTAAGGATCTTTCCTCTGCTCTTTGCTGCCATCTATAATTAAATTCAACTGCTTGGAAGTTTAAAAATAAACTTAATTTCCTTGTCAGAGGATTTTCCTGTCATTCCTCAGAAAGGGTGATCTGTTTAGAATTGCTTTAAAATATAGAGTTGTTTTTACTTTTTAAGAAAATCACCAAAACATAAAATATGTCCTTTCCTCCTGCCAAATATTCCCACGTCTTTCTGTTTATGGAAAAATAAACACACCCGATTAACACTTGAGCCATTTAAATTTATCTTAGTGCTACAAGACTGTTTCACAAGTTAGGATTGAATGCTGAATTTGCTGAAAACATTTGCATTCAGAGATCCTGGAAATGATTCTAAGGCTCTGGGTCTCTGTTTCCACCTTTGAGGAGGAGGCGCAGTGCTCTCTCAGAGGCCCTGAATGGTGGCCAGGACCACACTAGGTCATTTGGCCAAGCCCAGGAATCTGCTCGCAGCAGTTGTCTTCTGGAGCTAAGCCGGAGGAGGGACAGCCAGGAGTCAGGCTTAGGTCTGGGCAGTTCGTGGCATCAGCACAATTCTTCAGCCTAGTTTCTTCAGTCTAGTTTCTCCAGGACTGTAGTTTCAGTCATGGCTTCTTGGATTTGGATTTGACCAAAGCAAAAAGATTGTGTCCTAGAGTGCATGGGGTTGGTGGGAATAGATGGCAAATCTATAGGGGTGAATGTCTTCGGAAAGCTGAAGTGTAGATAGCTTAAGATGTAAAAGTCAGTGGTAACACCAGGACTTCCTACTCTCTTTCCTTTAGGCCTGGCCATTTAGAACATGGGCTCACTTGGCTTTAATCAGCCAGGCTTGCTCAGGATGACTGCTCAACACTACTGGTGATGAAGTATTTGGAGAGAATCTAACGAATGACCAGCACTGTGCAAGATATAAGAAGACTGCAAGATATGTTCTAGCTCTCCATTCAAGTATTTATACTTGTTTTTTGAGCAACCGTGGATGCTTCTTAGCAATTTCTAATTTCTAAATAAGCAGAATGTATCTTGAACTAACATAAATACTAGAAATTAACTTTGATTTTTGACTCTTCAACCCAAATCTTTTAATTTATTATGGTGATAACATTCATATCTGGCTTAGTTCAGAAAGAGATGGATAACAGTTATCGCAAAGATGTGAAGGTTTCAAAAACTATTGAGGAAACATGTAAGTGATATGCTTACAGGAATCATGTCAGAGAAAATACACTGTGTTTCCTCCACAGAGTAATGCTGTATTCTAGCAGATACCATGGCGGGGGGTGTGGGTGTGGGAGGAATTTGGCTGAGCTTCTGTGTGCTTCAATATAAGGGCAAAATTGAATGGCACCAAGATAAAAGATCTGCCAGCAAGGGGACATCTTTTGGAGAAGATCCATTCCACCCCCTTCTTGAAGCAGCTTGATGAGTTAAACAAGCAGGAGATATGCAACAGCAAAATAATACATGTAAAGATTTGTCTTGAGGGTCTGGGCACTTGAGAGCATTGTAAAGACCAGTTCTGCTCTGAGCTGTCTCTGGTGGGTAGAATTCATCTCTCAGATTGGAGTTTGAGCCCTGAGTTAAGAATGAGAAAGTCTCTGTTTCTAACCGTAGGTAACTCACTTACCTCTCTGTACTTGAATTCTCATAGGTGGCAATGGGAACCAAATAAGTGGTTCTTAACTCTTTTTTTTTGATGTGGGGGCAAGACTCTGTGAAAATCTGGTAAAAGCTATACACATTCTTTCTTAGAAAGACGCTCTTGACACAACACATTGCATACAATGCCAAGGAGTCCACATAGCTCCTGTTGGCCCTCCAAGGACCTAAGAGCTCTTCTCTCCTTCAGAACTCTATGGCAAGTGTTAAATTTCCCAAGGCCTCATCTTTTTTTAAGAATTATTTTTTTTAATTATTATTATTATTTTGGCCATGCTGTGTGGCTTGTGGGATCTTAGTTCCCCAACCAGGGATTGAACCCAGGCCCACTGCAGTGAAAGCACGGAGTCCTAACCACTGGACTGCCAGGGAATTCCCACATTATTGTTTATTAATAAAACACAATTCTGTTCTTGATCTGGTGGTAGATGTGGGTAGTGTGTTCATTTTGTAATCATCCATTGACTGGGTAAGGCCTCATCTTATTAAATCACATAAGCTATTAAAATAGTAAATATCCAGTTGAAAAATATCTCTATTCAAAATGTTATTTAATTTTCTGCCTAAAATGCCTTGTTGTATGGAATGCAGACTTTTCAAGGAAAAGTTTTAAAATACAACAGGCAAAGCGGTTTGTAAAGTGCTAGTAAAAGCAATAGGCAACTAGAGACACATCCTTCTTCACTTAAACGCTAGAATCATAAACTGGAAGGATCTGTATGATCCTAGGGTATACTAGTTTTCTACTGCTACATAACAAATTTAATGGCCTAAAAAGTAGACGTTTATCATCTCATAGTTTGTGAGGGTCAGGAATTTAGGAGCAGCTTATCTGGCAATTCTGGCTCAGGGTCTTTCATGAGATTACAGTCAAGATGTCGGCCAAGGGTGCAGTCATCTAAAGGCTTGACTAAGGCTGGAGGATCTATTTTCAAGATGGTGCAGCCACAAGGCTAAGGGTAGAAAGCCTTAGTTCCTTACTGGCTATTGTCAGGATGCCTCTCAGTTCCTTGGCACATGGGCCTCTCCAGAGGACTGTTTGAGTTATCTTCATAACATAGAACATGGTTTCCACCAGAACAAGGGATCCCAGAGAGACAGCAAGAAGGAATTTGCAATGCCATTTATGACCGAGGCTTAGAAGTGATACATCATCACTTCTTCCATATTCTTCTATTCATTAGAAGCAAGTCACTAAGTCCAGACTGCGTACAATGAGAGAGAATTTAAGTTCTACCTCTTAAAGGGAGGAGTATCAAGTGATATGTGGACATATCTTTAAACCACCAGAAAGAATCTCTCTAGATCATCAAGTCTTACCAAAAAATGCACAATATAAAGATAAAATAAGTTAAAAGTAAAAGAAGAAGATATACCATGCTAACACCAGTCAAATTAAAACTGCACTGGCTATATTAATACCAAACAAAGTAGATTTCAGAGCAAAAATATATTACCAGGGATAAAGAAGTTTATTTCATAGTGATAAAGAGTCAATTCAACAGAAGAACCTAAAAATTTGAAGCATTTTTGCACTTAAAAAAAAGCTTGAAAATACATGAACCTAAAAGTGTTAATATTGCAAAGAGAAATAAACAAATACACAATTACAGTCAGAGAATTCAATACCCTCTTCCAATAATTGATAGAACAAGTAGGCAAAAAAAAAAAAAAAATCATCAAGCATATAGAAGGTATGAACAACCAACTTAACCTAATGGACATTTCTAGAAAATTCCAGCCAACAATACCAGAATACATATTCTTTTCAATTACATATGAAACATTTACCGCAATAGGCCATATTCTGGGCCATAAAACATGACTTAATAAATTAAAAATATTCAAGTCACGCAAGGTATGTTGTCTGACCAGAGTGGAATTAGATTAGAAATTAACAAGAAGGTATCTGGAAAATTGCCAAATATTTATGAACCAACTTCTAAATAAGCCATATAACAAAGAAGAAATCAAAAGAGAAATTGAAAAAAAAAAAGAGAAATTGAATTTGATCCAATGAAAATGAAAACACAACCTGTCAAAATTTGTGGGAGATTGCTAACTAAAGTAGTACTTAGAAATGTATACCATGAAACACCTATAATAGAAAAAAAGAATGGTCTCAAATACATGATCTCAACCGCCACCATAAATTGGGGAAAAAAAGAGCAAATTAAACCCAAAGTAAGCAGAAGAAAGGAAATAATAAAGATCATAGTGAAAAATCATTGAAATAGAAAAGAGACAATGAATGAAATTAAAAGCTGTTCTTTGAGAAGGTTAATAAAATTGATAAGCCTCTAGCCATACAGATCAGGAAAAGGAAAGGAAAGGGAAGGGAAGGGAAGGGAAAGGAAGGGAAGAAAAGAAAACAAAGGTATGAGATTAGTGATATTCTATAGATTCTATGGATATTAGAAGTATAAGGGAATATTACAAACAACTTTATGCCATGTTAACAAGCTAGAAGAGAAAAAGCATATTATCTTAATAAATGAGGGAAAGGATTTGACAAAATCCAATATCCAACACTGTTTTTTAAAAAACAAAAATTTTCAATAGGCTCATACTAAAAGGGGATTTCCTCAACCTGAAAAAATAAACTATCTATGACGAACCTACAGCTAACACCATATTCAATGGTGGAAGCCTGAATGCTATCCCCCTAAGCTTAGGAACAAGTCATGTAGGCATACTATCACCACTTCTATTCAACACTGAAGAGGTTCTAGCCAGCGCAAACAAGAAATAAAAAGCATCTATATAAGAATGGAATAAGTAGAATTGTCTTAATTTGATGACGACACAATTGTCTGTGTAGAAAACCCAATGAAATCTACAAAACAAAAAATACCCCTACCAGAACTAATAAGTGAATTTACTAATATTATAGGTTAAAGATCAATATACAAAAATTATTGTATTTCTATATACTAGCAACAAACAATTGAAAATTGAAATTGAAAAAACAATATTATTTATAACATTTTAAAATGCAAAATACATAGGGATAAATCTGACAATAAATACACAAGACCTGTGCACTGAAAATTATAAAACATTGGTTAAGAAAAATGAAAGAAGACCTAAATAGATGGAGAGAGATACTACGTTTCTGGGTCAGAAGAATTAACATTGCTAATATTTGAGTAAAGCAGGTTACCCTCCATAATGCAGTGAACCTCAACGAAGCAGTTGAAAGCCTTAAGAGAAAAGTCTACGGTCCCTGAAAAGAAAGGAATTTTATCACCACACTGCCTTTGGACACAAGACTACAACATCAACTCCTGCTGGAATTTCCAGTCTCACAGCCTTCCCTGCAGATTTCTGACTTGCCAGCCTCCACAATCACATGAGCCAATTCCTTAAAATAAATCAATTTCTCTGAGAGCGAGAGAGAACGAAAGAGAGAGAGAGAGATCTACATCTATACCTATATCTGTACATATAAATACATACACACACACACATCCTATTGGTCCATTTCTCTGGAGAACCCTAATACAGTTCCAGTTCCCCTTTGCTGTTATTTAAGCACAGAGTAAAGACAGAGCCAACTCTGGTGATAAACTGCTTACAATGTCACTAATGGTAGAGGCAAGTCTTGTGCAAAACCATGAGTTTGTAGAAGGTTGTTTTTTGATAACTTCCTTTCCTCTCTCTCACTTCTCCCTTTGTCACTGAACTTCCCAAGTTTCCCACAGATGTTGGGTTTGTGTACTGTACACTGGGGGTCCAGGACATCCAAATCCAGCTGTTCCTCCTCATGTTTTCACAAACAGATCTTCCCTGTCCTATGTCAAAACTCTCTGTGCCTGGGCATTGTTGCAGGGCCATCTGTGCAGGGGATTAGCTGGCTCATCTAATAAACATTTGGATCCTGAAGGGAATTTAGAGTCATCAATAAAAATTCTTACTTTGTTTAGAGGAGAAAGCCTGAGAGAAAGCCAGAGAGCCAGAGCAACTGGCTCAAGGTCACAAACTTAGTAAGAAGAGCTGAGACTTCCCCAGGTCTTCTAATCCCAAATTCAGGCCTCTTTACACTCATCAAACCTACGTCTACTCTTAGCTCTTAGTGTATACACCTGATGTATTGTGTATACTGGGTAGTATCTTTGACTCTCTAACAGGTACCTTTGATCCTCCAGCAATTTCCAGCTAACTGGAGTGTCTACAGTGATCTGGAATATTGGGCTTTTGACTTAGGAGAAGTGTTGATTTCCTACATCTGAACGTCAGCTGTCAGGCCCTCCTTGACACATGTGTGAGAGATCCAAACAATACTCTACTTGCACTAGTGTATCAGTAAGGTGTTGGTGTTTCAATGGAAAACAACAGACATTGTCTTTAGCGTACCCTCCAGGGTTATCAGATTCTAGCCCCATTCATCTTCTTTGAGCTATTTTGCAATTCTTTCTAAATTGTAGGTGACTGATAGATACATAAATTCTGTCCATTCTGGTGATGATTTTAATCGACTTCCTCTCCACTGTGGAAAAATCAGTTTTGTCTCTATTCACAATTCATCTCAACATTCCTTTACTTCATATAAGCCTCTGCTAGTTTGACTTTTCCTTTGAACCAATTATTACATCTGCTTGGTTCCCTCATATCATTTGAATAAATTAAATTCCTTAAACACATTCATCTTTACATCTGTATGTAAGTCATGATTTTACCTTCTTCTGAAAATTATCTTTAAACAAGAGAAAGAAAGAAATTGAAAAATTCAGGCTATGGAGGTTTGACCCAAAGGAGCACAAACACATGGGCAGGTGGAAGCAGGAAGTCCTCACACTTAGGTAGACCCAGTGCTACCAAGCAGTCTAAAAGTCTAGTGTGCTCAGAAACACTGCCACTCTTCTACTTATAACCTTTGAAGTGGAAATATTGGTTAGTGTAATATGTTCATGTCAGAGTTTACCAAAAAAGTTAAGCTGTTTTCCAAAGTGATCATGCCAATTTATAGCTTCACCAGTGGAGTATGAGAGTCCTGCTTCCCTCTATCCATGGCAACCCTAGGAATTGTCAGACACACCGATTACTGCCAAAATAGGTGTAAAGTGGTATTTAATTGTGGTTTTAATTTGCATTTCCTTAATTAGATGTGGCTGAACTTCCCTTTTGTTTTCAGCAAAGTCTGACAACGACGTCCTCCGACAATGGACAATATATAGTACAATGAATTTAATTCCTCTATTTTTTCCTAATGATTACCCATACTCCTGGAAGGGGAAAGGAAAAGAAGAGAGAGAGAACTAAGAGTTATTTACTTTAGGTAAAAATTGTATTAGCATTGGAGATTGCTTACATTTTTGTAATGCCTGACATTTTAAATTTGTGCCTCTTATCTTAGTTATTCTGCTCCTGCATTTTTATGTTGTTTGGGAAGGATCTGCCTCCTTTAAAGATGTTTTTGAAATCCCAACCTATAATGAATGAGCTCTGCTTTGATTCATCCCTCCAGTTTGAGTTTTGCACTCAAACACATGCAAAACATCTATACCTCTAAATGGAGATGTGCAAGGACCTAAGTCAATAGTGAGACTTTTAAAAAAAGGTTAATTATACATTTTTATTTTCCTTTTTTTAAAAAAGAAAACAACAACCTTAAGCAAATAACTTCTTTTAGGATGGATCATTCATTCTGTACAGTTTTAGGGCTCTGATATAACCATGCTGTTCCCATTCATCACTTTCTAAATTAAATTGACTTTTCATCCCCACTCTACTCATTTGTTTATTAAATAAAACTTCATTTAGGACCTATTAATGTGCCAGATACTGATGGAAGTGCTGGAATGACATGAGTGAGCAAGGCAGACAATTTCCCCACCCTCATAAAGCTTACATTCTAGTGGCAGAGACAAACGTTAAACAAGTACATAAAGGACATCATGTTGAGTAGGGACAAGTGCTATGAAGAATAACAAATCAGGGTAGAGGGGGTTAATGAGTATATTTGGGGGTGTATTTTGGCAGGCAGCCTTTACCAGCTGGGATGGTGAGGGAACTCAAGCCACATTATCTGAGAACTGGTGAAGACATTGAGGTCATTGAACTTAAGAGACAAAAATACTTAACAGGGTCTTGTACGGGAGGGGAAAGTTTTCTTTGACTCTCTTAGGGTCCTTCCCTGTCTGGGTCTGAGAATTAGACTTTCACAGACATATTTACAGAAGAAAAGCACACAAATTTATTCAATATAAGTTTTATGTGACACAGAAGCCTTCATAAGGAAATGAAGACCCAAAGAAATGATTAAACTTGAGTGTTTTTATACTAGGTGTGACGAAGGGTAGAGAGCTGTGGAAATGTGAGATAAACAAGGAGTTTGAGCTAAGTATAGTAAACTGGGGGAAACTGAACAAGGCCTGTTTGTTCAGATTCCTCTCTGTGTCCCTTTGTCTTCAGAGATAAGGATGCTCCTTTCCTCTAGGTGTACGGAGGGCACCATTCACAAGACAGTTTGTTTTTTTTTTTACAGGTACTCAAATATGTCTCAAATTTTAATAAGATCCTCCATACATACATTTACTTACTACTGAAAATTGAAATAGCACATCAAAAATTTTTATTACAATTCAAATTTTTGAAAACCAGAAAATTTAGTTAATACACCTTGCTCTAATTATGCTCTAGCCAAACTACCCAATGTTTTCTTTACATTCCTTCCACACAAGTTAATTTGTTTCAAATTCTTGATATTGGATTTCATCTGACCTCAGGCTTCTAAAACAGGCAATACTTGAGACCTATTAGTGCTTCTTTGTCTCAAATCAAGAAGTGGAACTAAAGTATATTCAAGTTATTCAAATGCAAACTATCAATATATAGATTCCTTATAAGTTACCTGGATCAAGACAGAAAAGAGATGCAAGAAAGAAACACATCACAGAACTTATAGGTTATCAAAATATTGGTACAAAGTCTCTCCTAGAGTAGCTTTCCCAAGCTGCTTCATAATGATCCTAAAATTATTAGCAAGGAAAAAACAGTACACGAATAAAATTTATGGCTCAATCGACTCTGTGTCATAATTATTCTCCGTGATAGTATCCTCAGAAGGATCTCTATGATACACGCAATAATGACAGCTACATCTAAATCTTTCCATGTTTGACTAAGTCTCAACTTCCTTCTGCCAAGGTTCTCTTTGAGTCAGAGGAAATTGGTTGTCCTAGTGGTATTTAATAACTTGAATCATCCTTTCTATCCTTTCTTCCCAAGCAGTTAACAATGTCCTCACTCCTCTCCTCCTATAGAGTATGCCTTCACCAAGTCTCTGTCCACCCTGTTGAGGTGGATATTCTGGTAGAAGGGAAGGGAATTTGGTACTAGGGTTGAGAGTCAAGTTATGAAGGTTCTTTATTAACACTTCAGAGACAGGTTGAGAGGCAGCTGGAACTTCCTGGGAATTTTCTTCGATGGACATCTGAGGAGACTCCAGGGTTCAGGTTGGGTTAAACTCTGATGAGTTCATTGGAAGTCTAGTCACAGCTTGAAGTTCCTTTGGGTTCCAGAGAAAGGTGATGCTTAAGACTCTCAAACTGCTACAAAGTAACAAGGAAGAACTATAGATCCGAGAAAGAGTGAGAAAAATCCAAACTCCGACTAACTGTGGTGAGAGAAAAATCTCACAAAGGACAGTTTTATGGCCTGCTTCATGGAAGGTCAGAAAGTCCTTCCTACACACGTCATTTCTCAAATTCCTTCAGTTTGAAATATTCAATATGCCAAGGTGTCATATTCTGGGGTAGTGTGTCCTGAACATAGTTAGTCTCTTAAACTGTCATGTGCAGACCACTTGCATCAGATCCACCTGGAGATTTCATAAAAGATGTGGATTCCTGGGTCACACTCCAGATACAGAATCAGAATCTCTGTGGTCAGGGCTCAAGAATCTATATTTTAACAAGCTCCTGTGGTGATTTTGATGCACTGTAGAGTTTGAGAACCACTGACTGAGGGGAACATAATAGCTGACTGCCATCAAGTGGAGAAGGGAGCTGATTTGTTGTCTGAAGCCCAGAGGGTAGAACTGGGATGAATGTATAGGAGTTTCTGAAGGTTGGTTTTGGTCAAGGTTAGGAAGGACTTGGCTGTGATCAAACATCTGAAACATGGAATGAGCTGCCTCAGGAGCCGGAGAGTAAATTCTTAGACTCAGAGCTGTTCAATAGGAATCAGACTGACAAGGTCAAGCAGGTTGCCAAAGAAATTCTAGTTTTAGCTAGGTAGTTGAATTGGATGACCTTTTAAGATTCCTTCCAACAAAGATGCCATGCTGACATGTCCCTTGGCCTAAATAATTACTTCTGTGATTTTAAAACTGATGTTTATCATTAACCCAGTTATCATTAACCCAGTACTGTTACTATCACAAATCTTGGGTGATTGTTATTACATTCGGGTAAGTTGGAAGTCTCCTACAGGTTGTTATTACATTTGGGTAAGTTGGAAGTCTCCTACAGCAGCATCACCTGGAAACTTGCACAGACACCGCCCTGCTGAATCAGAGACTCTGAGGGCAGGGCTCAGCAATCTGTGTTTGAACAGATTAGCCCCCCAGGATAGTCTCATGTGTGAGAAAGTTGAAAAACCACTGTCTTAGACAGACGGAATCCCACAGAAGTGAAGTGACTTGTCTACAGTGATCCAGTCTATCTCAGGAAAGAAACTGGCTCCCATGTCTCTCTGTCATCCTTTTTCTTTGTTAGGTCCAAATGACTTTCTGGAGCACATCATTTTCCCTTGGAAAGGGCAACTGTTCAAAATCTACCCTCAAGAAATTCTCACACATGTTTAATATTTAGGATTGTTTATTGAGCCTTGCGGGCAAACAGTTGGACACAATGTCAATATCCACCAGGAGAGGGATGGCTAAATAAATATCACAGGTTTCAATGAGGGAGTTAAAAGGAATCTGTTACAGCTATGGAACAACATGGATTTATCTCTAATACATATTGTTAAATAGGAAAGCAAGTTGCCAAATGGTATAAAATGTGTGATTCAAGCTGAAAATTTAGGGGTTTTTCCCTTTCTCAATCTCTCTCTCTCTCTCTCTCTCTCTCTCTCGCTCTCTCTCTCTCTCTCTCTCTCTCCCCCGCTGTGTGTGTGTGTCTGTATTCTGAAAGGATAAAACTACCCCAAAAATAATAGTGGATACTCTAGAGAGGGGCCGTGATGGGGATGCTGGGAAATGGAATTAGGGATGCAGAAAGAAAGACTTTAGCCTAACATATAATATTTTAAAATTTTAGAGGAAATGGTATTCATACATTATTTTTGCAATTTGAAAATTAATTTCAAACATTAAGTAAAAATTGTTATGGTTTAATTACGATGGGCCCAAATCCTGGTCAAAGAATCCTGTATACTAGTTTGATTAATATCTCCTGCATCGAAGTAGAAATATCCCCAATCGTGTGAAGAGTAGCAATCCTTTCCCTATTTAAAAATATCCCTTGAGGGACCCTATATCTGTATCAGTGACCACCCAGATTGTCTACTCAGACACCTGAAATACAGGACAATTATCTGAACAATTAAATCCATATAAATAATTTTCTCTGATGTAGATAATGGAGGGAACTGAGCTATTTTGGCTTGGATAATTTGATAATTACCACCAATTGCCCATTTCCCTTCAGTGTGTATAAAAATCCAGATTTAGTTTATTAACTTCTTTCTCATATTTACCATAGGGCCTTTTATTTTAATTTTTTTTTCCCTTCATGTTTGGCCTTTAATAAAGACAGAACAGCTGGCCACCATCTGCTACCAAAAAAAAAAAAGTCATTATATCCGTTATATCCTTAAGAAGACTCTTCAAATTTGGACCTTGGGATAAAAAGTCACGTTGATCTATGCTATTAGATTGTGGAAGTCCTGAGATTGTAAATTCTAATTCCGTAGTGCTCACTACAGCACTTGGCACACACAATAGGTGCTTAATAAATGTTTCTGATGCTGTTGCTGCCTCCTCATATGCTCTAAATGGGAGACTTTCTGAAGCAGAAAAACAGAATTAGAGATTTGAGGCGAGTTTATTCACAAATTAATTTGTAATAGAAAGTTAAGCTTTAAACTGATCATTCTATTTCACAACTAGTAAAATTATGAATGTATTTTTTTCTGCCTGAATTCTGCAGATTGATTTTGCAATGAATATTTGGATGTGTTCAACTGTGTCATTTATGTATTTTGAGGATGGGCTATGAAATCAGATTGACTCTCATTTCATATCCTGAGTCTACTACAGACTATCTGTGTGACTTTAACCAGTTTCCTCATTTGTAAAAGTGGAATAATTTTATCTATTTGGGGGTCTAGTGCCAGTAGTAAGTGAGATGTATATGTAAAGCACTAACATGAAGCCTGCCTTAAGCAGATGGTCAATAAATGCTCTTCTCTCCTTTCTTTTCCTTTCTTTGACAAAAATTTATTTTTCTCTTCCCCAACCCAAACGTCTATGAAAAAGCAGCTAGCAATTTTTCCTCTGAGTCATCCATCCCTAAACCATGGTTTTCAGGGTTGGGCAGCTATGCACTGTAAAGTGAATAGAACATGCTAGAAAAGGAATGACTAAGAGGTCAACTGTGGGTCAGCTGATGGACTGGGCAGCGGTTTCTTAGAGCACCATATTGGAGGGAATTCCAAAGCCCCATCTGGGCTCTGGAGGAAATGTGCCTTGACTGAGGAGCCAGGTCTACAGCTGGGGCTGGAGAGCAAAGTGGCGCCCATTTGCCATCTCTGTGCCAGGAGGTTTCCTCGCATACTCCTCCTCTTCCACCTTTTCTCTTCTTTGTCCGTGATTTTCTTCATTCTGTCTTCCTTCTGTTGCTTCACTGTTATTATCCAACATAAGCTAGTCCCACTGAAATTTGTTTAAGGAATCTCCAAGCAGGGACATAGAGTTTTACATCTACTGATTTTCATAGAATAAGCCAGGCAGCCAGTTCAAAAGTCCAGGGTGGCAGTCTTCTCAACTGCAATGATACCGTCTAACATCTTCATAGCATCTTTCTTCTTGTTTTCCTTTATTACTTCTTCACATACTGTTTCCATAGCATGGCCACTGTTCCCTGTGTTTCTTTACTACATGGATTCCTCCCTATAACTGAATTAGCTCATGAGGCTGCCCACAGAGCAGACATTAAGGAAATTGGGAAAGACAGCCTGGGCTTATTCCTGCTGCTACTCAGTATCTTTGGAGAGTAGTGTGATTGATATTACCTCTTGTATCCACTTTTCAAATCACCACTATAGATTTCAGTCTCAATTTGCAGAGCTATCAGCTACAAAAATGATTTTTCTGATACTTGAATAGATAAGAAACAGCTGTCAGCAGTTTGGGCTCTGTGAGAAAGGGAGGGTCTTAAAAGAATAAGTTTTGGGATTGTGAATCATCTATAGGCAAGTTGGGAGGGATCTTCAGGCCAGGCCAGGCCAAGTTGAACCCATACTGCACCCTAAGAATGGAGAGAGGTGGTCACAGAAATTCTCTTCAGTCCATAGTAAACTGGAGAGTTACTGATACTGTCACCTCCTTAGAGATGGGACCTTGGCAAAGCTACATCATCCCTCTGGCCTCAGTCTTCTCATCTGTGAAATGGGAAAGTTGGACCAGGCCATCTCTTAGAGTTTTTCAATGATATCTTAAAAGGTAGTTTTAGAATGTTTTTTGTTTACTGCACTAACCAAAGTCATAACAATGGTAATATAAGAGTTAAGGGAGAAAAGAAGTCATCCAAGGTCTCACCTATATAAAAGGCATCAATGCACACACAGTTGGGGAGCGGTGAGCAACTCACTCTCTCAAAACAACAACAACAACAAAAGGGTGGGAATGATAGTATACAAGAACAGCAGTTGTTAGAGATTCCTCCCAGAGAATGCCACCACTCAATTGCTGCCCCTAGAAGCTAAATGCAGAGACTGTTCACATAAGCATGCAATGTATTTTACTCACGATGCTGAAGCTGTCCATTATCCTCCCTAAGTATTATCTCTTACATATCTCTCGCAACCTCGTAAATCAATTTGCAGGGAACTGAGGATTCTGTTCACTTTGCTGCAGAAATAGTGACTTATCTAAATAGCACATTAAGATCTATTTTATGTCAGGCTCTCACCTGTGTGGTTATAGGTGAAAAGAAAAAACCCCAGGGATGTCCTGGGAGAGATAAGGCATGGCATCGCCATCCGAGCTGCTGGAGGATTTGTGTTTTCCTATTCACTGCTCACTACCCAGAGAAGAAAGTAGCAGCTTTATTTTTTGAAAATTGAAATTTGGATTTCAGTCTTTCTTGAGATGTCTGGATTCTTCTGTGATGCTGATTTTTCTCTCAACTCCTGTTCTGTGAGCCAGTACTAACCCTGGGGCTCTGTAAGAGAATATCAGGGACCCTGTCCTTATAGATAAAGTTTTCACAGTGATAACTGATGACATTCAGTTCACTTTGCAAGAGCTAAAGGAATTTGTTGCAGGCTTAAAACTGCAAAAACATCTTTCCATGGCAATGGGATTAAAGGGTCCTCAATATCTTGCCTGCTTCCACTCAGGCACTTCTGCACTTTTTAATTCTTAAACTACAATCCTGAGGAAGGAGGTAGCAAGGAGTAAGAAATGAGCGGGTTGTGAGGAACTGAAAGTATTTATTCAAGTTCATTCAGCCCCTTAGTCGTTCAGGTCATTCCTTCATTCAATTAATAAACATTAGATTTCTTTTCTGTGACAAGCATAATTAGTGCCTCTCCCATTACCATTCCCACTTCTTCCTAGCTAACTGAACACCAGTTTTTCTTTGGGTCACAATGCACCCAGCCCCAGACCCGTTCCCCACTTTCTAAACCCCTCTTTGTAGCTAGGAATGGTCATGTGACTAAGTCCAGGCCAATGAGAGGTTATGTGAAATGGTTTCTGGGAAAATGTTTTCTTTCCTAATAAAAGCTGGGCAAATGTGGCTGACTTAGCTATTCATCCTACCCCTTCCCTTTCTTCCTGCCTTGAATGCAGACATAATGCCTGGAGAGGTAGCAGCTACATTGTAACCACGAGACTATAAGCTAACCCATACACACTAAAGATGGTAAAAAGAAATGAACGGAGGTCAGAAGATACACAGGCCCCTGATAACATCATTGAACAGCTAATATAACATTAAAAATAGCTTACCTCTCAATTTCTTTTTGTGAGAAACAAACAAACAAATCTGTTTGGCAATGGTTCTCAGTTTGGGCAATTTTGCTCCCCAGGGGACATTTGCCAATATCTGGAGACAATATTTATTGTCACAATTTAGGGTGGGGAGGTGTTGCTATTCGCATCTTAAAAGGTAGAAGCTAGGGATGCTGCTGTACATCTTACAAGGCACAGGGATAGCCTTCCACAACAAAGAAGTACCTGGTCCAAAATGTCAGCAGTGCTGAGACTGAGAAACTCTGGGTTAAGCCACTAAAAATATTTATTGTTTGTTATTCACAGTCAAATGCATTCCTAATTGACAGATTCCCTCATTTGAGAAATACTAAACATACACCATGGGCTAGACACCATACCATACAAGATGCTAGAGATACAAAAATAAGTAAGAAGTCAACGGTCAAAGTCCAAATATGAAAGACTTGAAAACAAAGGTCGACTTCGAAAACGTCTGGATGTCTAGAGTTGCTCCAGACAATCCACTGGCAAAAGCATGTGGATCTCAAAGGATTGCTCTAGAATCCAAGAAAGTCAATTGGTCAACTCTGGAGATGTCCTCAGTGAGGAGTTTTATGGGTCTTCTCTCTTAGAGTATAAATTGAAATAGAAAGAAGGCTTTGTTAAGGGAGTATTAAATCATGGCAAGAATTCTGCAGTATGAAAGGGAAGAAGCAGCCTTCTTGAGCAAGGTAATTACTGAAGACTATTCTTAGAGTACAAATAGAGGCCAGGTGAGAGACCCTGACAAAGAAAAGTGACATCCAACACAGTCCTAGATAGGACAAGGCTATTATGACCCATACTGATAAAGAGAAAAGTGTCAAAAATGCAAGAAGATGAACTCAAACTGGGCCAGAATAGATTATAAGTTTTTTCTAATCCCTTGGTGAAGTAGAGCTGGAAACTGTTTTCAGAAACCTGCTGTATAGTAGAGCAGTGGTTCAAAAGACAAAGATCCCAAAAAACAAAAAGCCAACTATGCTTAGGTTAACTTAGTAAACTGTATATAGTTCTCATTCCAGAGTTAACACTGTTATTGTCAACGGAACTTTTATTCTTCTTAGAAAATTCTAAATTAAAGATCTCCTCTAGCTACCCAGGTTGGGGTAGACCTTTTGGCACTGTTACAGTTGATTCCAGGGTATGTATTGGTCAGATAAGGGGTAATGAATGCCTATGGTTTTAGCCTACCCACCCTCTTCCTCTCCTTCCTTTAACAGAGTCCCTCAGACCATGGTTCACATGGAGCTGACTCCATGCCCTGGGACTTGACCAAAGACCCTGCCAGTCATCCCCTTGGGCACAGTTACTGGTATAAGCACTGGCACATGACCCAGGCTGGGACAACCAGAGAGTTCCTTGCATGGGAACTCTCAGGAACTTGCTTGCTGCTGATGTTGCTAAGTCTTTAGGATGCTTCCTACAGGAGCTTCCAGGGACCGTCTCTGCCGACATGTGAGGAAGAACTGCCTAGCTGACAAGAAACTCCAAAGAGGGGAAGCAAAGCTGCTGAAAAGAAGACAGTGGTTTGGTAAAATTGCTTGATGTCCTGTATCCAGACATATCTTTGGACTTCCTAGTTATGTAAGCCAATATATCATCCCCTTTTAAATTTTGCTTGAATTCACTTCAGTTTCAGTCACTTGTTATTAAAAGATTCCTGACTAATACACCAAGTAAGCAGCCTGATTTTAGAGGCTCTTGCCTTAATAGGGCATATGTTGTGCTATGTTAGGGAGCTCTAATCTAAAAGATTCCTTCTTTTCTGGAATGTGAGCTAAGAGGTGGGAAGATGAGAAAAGAGTCTAGAAAGGAGCCAGAGCAGAGAATCTCCCTTGTCCTGTGAAGTCTGTCTCTTCTAGAAAAAAAAAACATCAGCGTTTATTGTAGAGAGAAGGAAGGAAAGTTTGTTTAAAAGTCACCTTTTTAATGTATCAAACTCTAATAATAGCATTTTCAAGCTGGGTAGAGACTTTTTATTAACTTATTATGGTTTCTTACCTTTTCTTGATAGAGAGCTACTTATCACTTACCTGAAATCTTATGCTCTAACAATCTAGATTCTACTTCATAATGCAGATTAAACTTAACCTCAACAAAGCCAGCTCCATATTCTTGTCATGCCCTTCAGAACTGCAAGGACCAAAGAGTCAGTCAGGAGATGGTAAAAGAAGATAGTGATGAAGGGGAAGGAGTAAAAGTTTGATTCAATTCAATAAATATTTACTAAACGCCTAATTTGTATCAGGGACAGTGCTGAACAGTGCTGGACAGTACAGATACAAAGTTGGCTGCAAAATATCCCTGCCTCCCAGGTGGTTAATGTCAAGGTAAGAGACCGGCAGCTAGTTTCTACCTCAATGTAGTCAGCCCTACTGATGAAGCTCATCAGAGGGGCTCCTAACTCAGCCTGGGAGAGTCAAGGAGGGTGTTGCAGGGAAGAAAATGCCTGTTCAAAGTCCTGAGGAATGAGCAGGGGTTAGCCAGGGTAAGTCAGCTGACTGAAAACTTGGAGAAGGGGGATTCAGGCACCAAAGCACGAGCACAACATGAGCTTTTGCTCAAAGCAGGGAAGCATGGAATGACGTGGGGTGTTCCTAGAACTCTTAAGTAGTTTGGTTTTTGCTGGAATGTGAGCTGAGAGGTGGGAAGACAAGAAAGAAGAGACTGGAAAGGTGGGCAGGATCCAGACAGGGAGACTCCCCATATCAGGCAGAGGGGTTGATGCTCACCCAGTGAGGTCTGGGATGGTCATTTCAATTAAGGATTTTAATCAAGGAAGCAACATGATTAGATAGGAATTTTAGGTAAATTGTCCTCTGTGGCTCTTTGGAGAACAGAACAGGCATGAAGTCCATTTAGGAAGTTAAGTCAAGAGGGTGGACAAAAGAGCCTCAAAAGGTTTGGAATAGGTATTGATCAATGGGATAGAATTGAGAAGTCAGAAATAACTTATGACCAATTTATGGTCAATCGATTTTTAACAAGGATGCCAAGACAATTCAACAGGGGAAAGAATAGTCTTTTCAACAAACAGTGCTAGGAAAAGCTTGATATCTATGAACAAATGAATTAAGTTGGACCTGTACTTCACATCATACATAAAGATAATTCAAAATGGACCACTGGTCTAAATATAAGACCTAAAACTATAAAAGTCTTAGAAGAAAACATAGGAATAAAGCTTCATGACCTTGGATTAAGCATGGTTTCTTAGATATGACACCAAAAGCATTACTAACAAAAGAAAACACAGAAAAATTTGGCTTCATCAAAATTTTAAACTTTCATTCATGAAAAGATACCATCATGAAATTGAAAAGACAACCCACCGAATAAGAGAGAACATTTGCAAATCATATATCTGATAATGGGCTAGTATCCAGAGTATATAAAAAGCAATAATTAAATGGGTAAAGGATTTGAATAAACCTTTCTTCAAAGGAAATAATACAAACGACCAATAAGCACATAAAAAGCTGTTCAGATTAGATAGTGGTTATTGTTGCACAACTTGTGAATACACTAAAACCTTAGAACTGTGTACTTTAAAAGGGTGGGTTTTATCATATATGAATTATATCTCAAGCTGTTGCTTTATTATTGTTATTATTATTAAAAAGCCTTGGGAGAAGGGATGGGGGATTAATAAAGCCTTGGGAGAAGGGATCGGGAAATTCCCAAGGGAAACTTTTTGAGAAACTTTAGCAGGTAAAGTTGGCAGGACTTTTGATGGATTGTTTGAAGAAAGTGAGAAGACAGAGGTGACCCTAGATTTCTGGAGGAGAGGAAGTAGAGGAATAGAAGGGAGAAGGAGATGAAGGAGATACCAGGGCACATAGCTCTCACGCCATCATGAGAAGAAATGGAAGTTGCTGATGAAGGAGAAGAGGTAAGAGTTTCACTTTGTTCAACAGACACTGATTTCACAACTGTTATGAACTGGGTCCTGGGAATGCAGTTCTCCCTCCTGTGAGCTCAAGTGGGAGAGGTGGGCCTTTCTGGAGGACTCAGAGGCTAAGGCCCCGGAATCTGCATGTAGCCTCTGGAAATCTTTAGGATGTGGGCTCTGCGTATTCCCGACTTCTTACCGTGCGGGTGATGAAACACCCTTTACAGAAATGTTAGGCTACTTGCCAAATACTATATCCAAGAGGAGACGGGAACTCCGACCTCCTCACTAAATTATGTTATTTACTACAAGAGTTTAATAAACAAACCATAAGACTTTGAACTGAATGTGCTGTGCTACCCTTGAGACACTGGCCAGAACACGTCCCAATATGTGCAGTCATATGTGTTATCCCAGTATAGACCTTCTGCCAGACCATACTTCAGAGCCCACTGACCACAAAGCCAATGAGTGTTCATAGTCATTTTCTGTGATGTCTCAACAGCATGACTTCCAGGAGGTTTCAGCCAGCTGCCCAGCACTGTCAGGTGGCCTTTCTCATGCCTACCTGAGACTAGATAGATGAATGCTTCCAATCCACCTGGCCCCATTGATGAGAGGGTGTTGGAAGTAACCCTTTCTTTGAAGGCTCCATGAATGGAAAATAGGAAGGGCACTTCTAAGTCATTTGGCCAGAAAATTCAAGGATGATGGGGCAAAGAAATGTTTTAGGTTTGGCCATGTCTGCAGACTTGGGTGACTTGGGGAAGTCCTTCTGCATTTGGGAACCCGACAACATAATCCTCAAAACACAGCCTTTCAGGTGTGCACGTCAGGCTTCAGTACTGAGTGCCAGAAAATACAAAAAGGTAAAGAGTAACATTAAACAAGTCTTTATCTTTTATTTACCACCACCTGATAAGCCCTGCCTTTGATTGTTTTGTCTGCATATTTCCTGCTAAGAGTTTACAAAACAGCACTCCCGAACAGGAAGATAAGAGGCGCACCTATTTGTTGAATAACATCAAGGGGGGAAACTGTTAACTCATCCATTTTGTTGTTAAGTTGCTCAAAAGGATCAAAATACCAATTAACCTGCTGGCTCAGAAATCTTTGATACCCTCAGATTTACTGACATTTTGAAACTCTTGTTCATACTTGCCTATTGGCTTTCTGATTACGAACAAAGAAGTGCCAATCTGTTTAGCATTTGACCTGTTTTCTTAAATATTTTTATGTATTCAACACTTAGTGGCTAAAAATACTTGACTAGTCACATTCATGAGCTAAAATGTGTTTGTTTGTTCCACCTCCAAATTTAAGAGGGAAAAAGAGGCTCAAAGACACTTCGTTTTAAAAAGCCATTTCGTTCTTATTTTTAATTTAAAAGCTCTCATTGCAAGGAATTTTTTTTGCCCTTTTGTCTCCATGCAATTTAGTGGCATTGGGAAGACCTGATGAAGCGACCTGCCACATTAGGATCCATTCTTCCCTGAGGAAAAAATGGAAAAATGACCTTGGGCGTTAGTTTCAGAATGGTGGTAAAAAGAAACAGATTTTATAATGAATATTAATTTTCCTCTCTGGATATCCTCAGACACTAGTGTTCCTCAGAGATGGTTTTTTGTTATTCTTGTTCCTTATTTCTTCACGGAAAGTTTTGTGAAAATCCTACCTGCAATCATATGCATGTGTAAGGCATACCTGTGGCAGCTGTTCAGAAAAGAGCAGCATTTCACTCTTAGGTAAAGGCAGTTTCTGGGTTTAGAAAGCTCTACAGCAATTTTTGCAATAAACATTTATGGAATGTAGTAGACCGAGGAGATTAAAAGTGTGGCTGCTATAGCCAGACTGCCTGGGTTCAAATTTTGGCTCAACCATTTACTAGCATGGGATCTTGGTAAAATCACTTAATTTCCTTCTGTGCTTCAATTTCCTCAATTGTAAAATGGGGATAATAATAAAGCCTAGCTTACAGGGCGGTTGTATGGATCAAAGGAGATTATATATTTGGGACAATTCAGGTGCTATGTAGATGTTAGCTATCACATTATATCGTGCCAGATGCTGGGAGAGGAGTGGATGCCTGGGTGCATTTACATTTGCCAGAATCTTGACCCATTTATGGAGGGATACTTTTGTCATAGCAATTAAATATCTGGAGATTTTGAAACCTAAGGATATATAACAGATAAATATCTATGGACATTTTTATTTTTCAAATGTGATCAGGAGGGAGCTTAACCTGTCCTCCAGATGACTGTATAATTTAGTTGGAGCACAGGAGAAACACAACAATGAAGCAAGTAAATGCTAGCTGGTAACTAGCCAATTACATGTTTGGAGGCAAGTGGGCAGGAGGAGTGATCCCAGGGGACAGAAGGGCCTTGGCAGAGCTGTGTTTAACATAATGTAGTTCCCAAGATACCAGACTGACCTTTTCACAAACTCTTCAAAGAGGATACGGTGGGAATAACCCTGCTGGCGGATGCTGACCGTCTCTAGGATGCCTGTGGAGCGGAGCTGGGCCCGCACTCTGTCTCGGGTGAACTTCAGTGCCTCTCGGTCATCGTTGGGCTTGATGCAGCGTACAAAGTGGGGCTGTCCCACCACCATTTTGGAGAGCAGATCCATCAGAGAATACTACCAGGGAGAAAAACACACATGAAATGAGGTTACCACAAACATAATAGATAATTACGACACAGGCCTGCTGGGCCTCCAGGGCAGTTTGTTGGCTTGTAAACAACTCATGGAACCTTCGAGGCTACACAAGAATCCAGCAAAAAGAAACAACAATGTAAGCTCTGACGAGTACTTATCACTACCCACAAATTCAAAAGTATTCTTTAAACATCACCTGGTGCCAGGCCATATCCCATTTGGCAGAAACTCAGCCACCTAAGAACTTGCTTAGGTTACCTCGTAACTCCATCACCAGAACTAGCTGGTCTCTGGTATGCCAAGGTGATGTTCATAAACTGTATCCATAATTTAAAATATCCAGCTTTGGCTCCCTAACTCAGAGGTTAGAGCACTGGTCTCGTAAAATGTCCAGCTTTCAGGCAGGGGTCAGTTGCTTCTTCAACCTAACAATCACCAGGAAGTCTAAGCAAATCTTACCAATGTCATTGTTAATAAGGCAGAGGAAAAACAAGAAAAATAAAGAGGGCAAAGAAAACAAGAAAATCAGTGGGAAAACAGATTATAATGAAGATGAACTAACATACAGCGAGTGTCCGGCAGGGGCGCTCGCAGAGAGAGAGCACACAGAAAAGCTGCTCCTCACGGGCATCCACTGTGGCAGCTCCTCTTTTGGACATGCCTTCAGGGGCAATTACAAGCCACATGTAAAGTCAGTTTCATTATTCATAATCCTACCTCCTACTAATCCAATACACGGTTACCTAGCTTGGCAATGTGCCTTTTTTTTTAGCATTTGGGGACCAGTATTTTGAGGACACCCAACTGGTTGTTATGGATATACTTCTGAAAATTGTAAGCCAGAGGCTTCTTCTGCTGAAAGAGGGACTCTAGGATCTTGAGGATGCCTCACAGAGTCCATCAGAGCCTCCAAATCCCATGGGACACACACACACACACACACACACACACACACACACACACACGCTAGGAGGATATAGTCAAGCCACTAAAGGGACATGATCAGGGTAGGTCTCAGATAAGAAATAAGTGACAATTAGAAATGTCCAACCATGAGGGACGAAGCAGGGGCTGAAAACCCACCTGCTGGAGAAGGGATCACTGCACAGATGGAGTGCTGCACCCAAAGTCCTCTAGGCCCTTACAATCCATACCCCTGAGGCCAATTCTAGTCTGCCTCTAAAGCACAGCTGGATAAGTCAGACTTCTTAGCTTTACATCTTTCTTGAACCTGCTAGCTTTTGGTGGAACCTTCTTTGCACGGTGCTGGCTCCCAGGCCCTACCCTTCACAGCCTGCCTGGCAACTCCAGCTCACGATCCACTTGACTTACCATTCCTGCCAAACCCCTTCCTGTGGCCGACCCCAACTTACAACCTTATTTCGTCGTCCCTGAGTTCAGTAGTTCCATCTTTGGCTTAACAGCATGTCCGTCGTGAAGCTGCCTGGACCTCAGCTCCCCATAGTCAATGATCTAAAAGGGGCTTCCAACCCCAATGCTTCATAATTTGAAGATAAACAAATCTGTTCAAATTAGTACAAATTGACGGTGTCTTATCTTTCCTATCTAATGTGCATTTGACAGAGTCCCTCTAGAGACGACGTTTTTACTCAAAGGAGTCATTTCACCAGATGAAACATGAGGAATTGTGGTAACAGAGATGGGCAATAACTGGGCTCAGGCAAATGGGTCTTGCAATGGGTCAACTGAATCTAGGAAAAGAAAGTCGAAGCTAAGACATAGCCTCTCATGAACTTGATAAACCACCTTCTGGAATTGTACTAACTACTTTACTTCTCAGTAAATATGCTGGAAAAGTGGCTGACTCCAGTAGTTTTAAGGCCAAGAAGCAGCTGAAATGCTAACAGAATCAGCACATTCAATGGACAGGGCTATGTGCCAGTGGCAGAGAGGGCCTTCTGTAGACACTTGAGGGCTCATCTGGTCTTTCTGAGATCAGAGAACCCTGTCCTCAGAGGGGGGGTTCCCTGTTATAATTTTCCTCTCCCTATACACCACCACCTTTCTTAACTGACTCTTGAGCTTTGCTCTTATTTCAGTGGCTCTGTGGTATCTGGGCCTCTTGTGGGAAGGGTTGGCAAGTCCTTTCTGGAAACAGGCAGAATAGAGATCAAGAAGACTCCATACCCGGAAGTAAGAAGCCATGGTCTGCCCCTTCATGTTGGTGGTTTCTTCCGGATGCCGTATCACCTCCAGAGTGTCCACCTGGAACACAGGCAGAGGTGAATGGTTTGAGGATATAGACAATTTATTTTCCCCAAATCTGAAAGGCAATTTGGTCAAATATCTGAGGGGCCTTGATGTTTAGGACACAACTGTACAGACCACGGGGGAGGATTTTAAAGACATCTAAAAGAAAAACAGAATTCGCACTGTTCTACTCTCTTGACAATGACCGAACTCTGTGACATACTATATGGTCTCAGCACAAACCCCCATCAGTGTTACTTCTGTATTTCTCCATGCTCTAATGGGCCACTATTAAGTTCTCCAATAATGTCACATGAGATCAAATTATTTCTTAAAAGAAAACTGGGCAAAACCCATGAGGCTGGGTGATCACAAAGCCCCGGACCCAAAGCCCCGGACCCAAAGCCCCGGTTGCACCACAGGGCATAAGGGGAGCCCTTTCGCCTTCCGGCCATCAGATACTAACCCTGCCACACCCCTCCTGCCGCCCAGAGTTACCACGTGCTCACTGCGGACCAGAGCTTGGGATACACCTGTTCCCAATCGTCTGCCCCAACTACCTGGGCCGACTGGAAGGAATTTAGAATGAAAACAACTGTAGCAAACAGTTGTGGCACCCTGTGTTCCATCATTTTATCACAACAATAAAATTCCTGCTCCCGCACACACAAAGCTATTTGGTTTGCAGAGCACATGAGCGGCATTTCAGCACCAGCCTCCTCTGTGGCAGCCTCCCATCTGCTCGGAACAGGTGGCAAGGGTATGAAGCACAGACATTTGAACTGGAAGATGCTGCTGTCAGCACGTGTGTTCCACTCAGTGGATTGCTGTCCAGGCAGCCACCCCACCATGGGGTGAGAATGTCTGCAGCCTTGTTCAACAACAGTGAGAAGTGGGTGCTAGAAGGGACGGGGCCATGGGGAGGTGGGTGAATAATGACGCTTACCTCGAGGGGCATTTAGGAGACTGTGTGCAAAATGGAAGAAAAGGCTTCAACTGGCTTGGATAAAGAAAACAGGTCTGTTTAAGAAGGGGAATAAATGTGGAGCTAAGTTTTCAAAAACTAGAAAAGCAACCTAAATAGTGAGCAGGAATATAAGGGTAACTCTGAGAGAAGTAATGTCAGGGGGCGGGGGGCGGTCCGCGGTGCAGCTTGCATTCTCTGGGCTGCAGATTGGATCTGTTCCCAAAGCCATCATTTCATTTGGATGCAGCTGAAGCAATGGTACAACTGCCTGTAGGTCTGACTTCTTAATATTTTTAATGAGAAAGGAGGAAATGAAAGCTCTGTGTTGAGAAGGAAGGGTGCTCTCACAGAGAAAAGAGAAAAACACAAACACACCCACCCCACCTGCAGACGTCCTATGGTGTTATCTGCAGGGACCACATGGAAGGTTTCTTCCCCATCTCACCCTCACTTGGAGGATAGAGCTCAGCACTGGTGAGGTTTGGGGAAAGCTAGTTAGGACTGAAGGAAGAAAGATCTTGGCTAGGGTCTGCCTTCGGCCAAACTGTAAATTGTGAGAGTTTTCCTAAACATTCTTTCTCCCCACCTGACCTTCATGTGCACACAACTTCTGGGAATTTCTCACTATTTCTTTTATTCAGAGATCCTCCCTGAAGAACCACAGCTTGTTTTGAACCCTGCTTTTCCTCCTTCCTTTCCCTCCCTTTTCATTCAAATTAGCCAGCGAATGCCAGCCTCTCAAGCTGTAATTCACTGTGAAAGGGCAGCTGAAAAGTTCATCCATATTTCTCCTACTAGTAGCATTTACCTGTTACCCTTCCGCAGAACATACAGTGGACCCTTGGCATTTGAGAACTTAACAGTTTAGTGATCAGAAAAATCTTTGATGTATGTTAATTCTGCTAAGACATAATTTAAAAAGTGTGATATGTATTGTTTTCAAGATCAGTACCCATCCCCTGCAGCAAACTGGAAAAATACGGAACGGAGCACTAATTTGCAATCCAAGTTATAGGGCTGGTGTGCTCCTGTAGCCACCCAGCACGACTTTAGTTCTGTCCTTATACTCACATACAGAGTAACTCTTGTAAAGTAAGTAAAAACCTATTCTGTGTTACATGTAACTTGGAAATGTTAATGCTTGTCTACAGTTCATCACCTACATATTTAGTACTATATTTTAAAGAAGAAATAATATACTATTGGGATACCTTCTAATTTAAGAATTTGGAAAGGTCTTGGGTTGGTCAAGGGTCTCTTGCATATATGCATAGTCATGAAGTTCTCCTGTGCATGGAGTAGATCTAAAAGAGGGAATTTCACTTCGGACAAGGGACATACCAGAAGTTGCCTCTCTTGACCTTTCAAAGTAGGAGACCTCTGTCTGCACTGGGCCTGCCATGACCTCCACAGAATTCAAAAAAACTTGAAAGAAAAAAAAAAAGAGATGAGAAGGTTGTTGTCTAACCTAAGAGCTTGTCTTTCTGAACTAATTTAGTTAATGGTAGCCTCATTTAATTAAAAAAATGTCTCTTAGAAACAATCCAGAAAGTAGGTTCTATTGAGGTCATCATCTAACAAATAGTTCTTTCCAAAGGTGGGGATTTCACAACAAAAAACCAGTCCTCTCCACAGCATCTTATAAGTTTTTACCTCAGATAGGAGGAAAAGAGACAGGAAAGGCTTCCTAGGCTCAGGGGGTATGTGCTACAGGGCACAGGGTTTGGAACTGGACACACCTGCTTCAAATTCTGGCTCCTCCGCTTAATAGCTGTATGGACTTGGACTTGTTAACTTCCCAAAGCCTGTGTTATTTAAAAACCACTGCCTTGAACACACACAAGAGGCCAGTCAGTTCCCCTTCCTTCATTACCATGTTGGATTCAGTCTTAGCTTAGTGATGAATACTAAGGATGCAGGGTTTTGTTCCACGGAATAAGGTGAGTACTAGCGCCCATGCAACACAGCAAGGACATCTTTTTATTTATTGTCAGAGAAAATACTTCCAATGAAAACAATTTCAAAATGATCAGTAGAACTGATATTCTGGATAAAAACATTGTCTTTCTAACCCAGTATACCCTTCTTCTACACCACCAATTGCTACAACGATATAAGCCAACTGGAGCTAAGCAAGCTTGTTTTTTGCCCACATGACAAATGTCCTACCCCATTCCTTGTGAGCAGTGCTGGTTAGCCTTCAAAGTAGTCACGAGTAAGCTTTACAAATTGTGGTACAGACCCCAAGCCCACAGGAAATGAGCAAGCTTCTGTATACATATGGACGACACACATGGAATTTTAGATGGTTATCAAAATGTGAGTAATAAAACATTTACTGTTTCCGATGTGAAATCACTATGCTAAGCACTTTGCCTACACTATGTCAATGAATTCTCAAAAGGACCCTATGAGGTAAACACTATTATCACTCCTATTCTACATATAAAGAAGTTAAGGCTCAAAGACTTTCCCAGAGTCCTGCAGCTAGTAACTGGCCATGCCTAGATCTGAACCCAGTTCTGATTCCAAAACCTACTCCTTAAACATTACATACTGCCTTTCTATGTGGTTTGTTACAACTTATAGAATCGGTCTGAAAGCATGGTATTATTAAAAAGATTTGCCCCATCTGTCAACTAAATTTACTTTAGGATAAAGACACAGACTCCAAAAAGTCTCACAAACCATCTAGGTCTCAGCAATAAATGAAAAACGGAAGGATTTCTTTTCCCCCTTGGTCTCCGTAAGTACCTACTATCTGCATCCCCAAACCTCGGAAGTATTTATACTTAGGTTCTTGACAAGGCCTTTGGTCAAGACTTTTTACGGCTGTCAAGTGATCCATCCCTCTCTCAAGGAAACAGTCCCTACGGCATCACTTCCCTCAAAAGTCTCCACAGCACTGAATGAGGAAGCAAGGCTGGCCTTGACACCGGCCCAGTGTGAGGGTGCTGAATGTGGTGGAGGTCAGCTTTCTGCAAGGCCACCTCTGCTGTTTCACCTTGGAGAAGGCAGAGAGGAACTGATGGAGTTTTTTATTGCTGTTGTTACCCTTCATATTTTCTGATGCCTTAATTAGAACTTTCAGCTCATATTCTTTCCCAGGGACAATAAATCTCTAGTCATTTTCATCTCACCTGTATTTATTATAGTGATGTAAATATACGCCACACACTCGAGGGCACACTTCTCATGTAGGCAGGGCAGGGAGGGAGATAACAACGTGCTGATACCGAATGTGGAAGGCAGGGGGACAGGTCCTGGCAGAGTCCAGCAGTCAAAAAATCAAATTGAGGAAAGGAGGGGAATATGAGTTGACAGAGAATATTGCACAGGAGTCTTTCATCTTTTTGAAAGGAACGTGTCACGATCCTTTTTAGAATCTGGTGGAAGCCAATGACTGCAAAAAAACACATATACAGTTGATCCTCATTATTTGTGGATGCTGTATTTGTGAATTTGCCTACTTGCTGAAATGTATTTGTAATCTCCAAATCAATCAGGGCTCACACGCTTTCACGGTCATTTGCAGACATGCAGAGCAGTGGAAACTTCGACATCTGATGTGCCTGCTTCCAGCTGAGGTTGAACAAGGTGACACTCTGTCTTCTTGTTCCAGCTCTCATGCTGTAAACAAGTGTCTTTTTCAAGGTCTACTTAAGTGCCACGATTTTTGTGCCCCATTTTTGTGCTTTTGGCTGGTGATTTTACTGTTTAAAATAGCCCCTGGGGCTTCCCTGGTGGCGCAGTGGTTAAGAATCCGCCTGCCAATGCAGGGGACACGGGTTTGAGCCCTGGCCCAGGAAGAGCCCACATGCCGCGGAGCAACTAAGCCCATGTGCCACAACTACTGAGCCTGTGCTCTAGAGCTCGCGCTCCACAACTACTGAGCCTGCGTGCCACAACTACTGAGCCTGCGTGCCACAACTACGGAAGCCCATGCGCCTAGAGCCCATGCTCCACAATAAGAGAAGCCACCGCAGTGAGAAGCCCATGCACCGCAACAAAGAGTAGTCCCCGCTCGCCACAACCAGAGAAAGCCCGCGCACAGCAACAAAGACCCAACGCAGCCAAAAATAAAACATAAATTTATTAAAAATAAACAAATAAATATAAAATAGCCCCTAATCATAGTGTTGAAGTGCTGTCTAGTGTTCCTAAGTGGAAGGAGGCTGTCAAGTGCCTGTTGGAGAACATTTGTGTGTTAGATTAGCTTTGTTCAAGGCATGAGTTATAGTGCCATTGGCCTTGAGTTCAACGATACAAATACTGTACTTGAAATATTGTTTTATACAAAGCAATACTACATATAATTATTTATAAGAAGTATCTAGTTGACCTGAGCAACACAGGTTTGAACTGCGTGGATGTACTTACACACATATATTTTTCAATGGTAAATACAGTACTACTACACGATCCATAGTTGGTTGAATCTGCATCTGTGGAACCGTGGATACAGACAGCCCTCTATAAAGTTATATGTGGGTTTTCGACTGTGTGGAGAGTTGGTGCCCCGACCCCCATGTTGTTCAAGGGTCAACTGTATTAAATAAAGTGTCTTTAAATAGAAACACACATAATACAAGATTATGTATTAATCAGTTGACGGAAGTGTTGTAACCAGAGGCTTGCAGGAACCTAACCGTGTATTTCCTCTAGGAGCAATGCTGATTCAGTGTTCACAGTAACTTTACAGAACATAAGTCTTGTGAATAATGAGAAGCAACTGTATTTAACACAAACAACATTTTACATGTAATATCAAGAGGCTCTCATAAGCACTGAAACCTCTCTGTAAATCTCATTGAGGGGCCCACATAACTCATGTTAAATAGCCCTAACATCTTGCCACAAATTCACAAGGTTGAAAAGCAGAATATTCCACAAGATTGTACTAACAATGTGGGTGTAAAAATTATTGTTAACAAAGGTGATTTGAATCCCTATTTATGTGCAGGTCTTTTATTCTCAGAGGGATTAAGTATAGATATGTACGTCTCTATCAATAGTAATAGTCAATGGCATTATGTGCAGCTGTATTGATCATTCTTTATTAAATGAATTATTTAATATTCAATGTAAACAAAAAGGTAAGAAAATTCAGAGATGTGACCTGTTTATTACTCCATCACCTTTAACATTATTGTTTCTTGGTGTTAGTATTAGTATATACAATGAGCATTAACCAGCCAGTCCTTGAGATTTGTGCTAAGCATTATCATGAAGGATGGAAGAGTTTAAAATATTTTACAGTGGGATATTTAGGAACCCTTCTAACACCCCTTTTGCATGGACAAGTGCACCGCTCATTTTTCAGAGAGCAAAGCAGAGAAATAGGAAAGGGTATGGTTTCTTTCCTCCCTGCTGACTCCTTTTGTTATCCTCCTCTGTAGGTTGGTGATAGCTTCAAGGAAAAGTGCTTTATCTCTTCCTAGATGGACTTTATGACTTTATTTTCAAGTGTCAACAATTTTCAAGTGTCATTGTTCTGTATCTTAAGTGATATTTCTGAAAATCAGGTGAAGGGGTCTAGATATGCCACAGTGGCATAAGGATTACTTTGAACTGAAGACACGTAAGAATCAACAGTTGCAAGAAGAAGCTTTTTGGAACTCCCCTTATCTGCCTAAAAGCAAAGCCTCCCAAAAGAATTCAGCTGTCTCAAATCCCCTCCGAGAGGGGAGCTTTGCAATCAGAGAAGATTGACTCCTATCACCAGAGATGATAAGTCAGCACTGGGATAAGAAATTACCTAAATAGACATTGTCATAAAACTGTTATACCTCCCATCTATTCTCCTAAAGGACCATTTATTTCTCCCAAAAGTCATTTGTTGTCCCAGAAACGTCCTTCTTCCTCTCTTCATCTCCTATGAAGATGGTATATAAGCCCCGAAATCTAACTGGCCCTTTGAGTCACTTATTTGGTGAACTACTGTATGTATATGATTAAAGTATTTTTTTTTCTCTTGCTAATATGTCAGTTTAATTCACATTCCCCCAAATACTGAACTTAAGAGGGTAGAGGAAAAGTTTTTTTTTCCCTGACACAGGATTGCAAAGGATTCCATGGTGCTGTTTCAAATTTCCTAACCCCTGATTCCTAAATCCCTTCAATCTCTCTTCCAGACTGCCCAGGTAGTGGGCCAGATAAAGGAAACTGATGTTGCCCACCTAGGATAATCCCTAGGGTGGGAACATCTTGTCGTCCACAGTATTTTGAGTACAAACACACTACTTACCTTGGGTCTCCCAGCACTGAAATGCGGAGGCAAAGATCTTGAGGCTGCTGTTATCCTGGCTCTTGTCTGGGCCAAGTTACCTGAGCAAAAAAGACAAAGAAGTTAAGGCAAAGGAAAAGTGAAACAATAGTATGATGAGTAATTTTTCTCTTTGTGCCCTTGTATTTTTCAGAATGTTCTAAATGATCTGCTCTGAATTTGAAAAACTTGGAAAAATTTGAATTTTGAAACTTCAATGATATAAATTGGAAGTAAATTATAAGTTATAAATAATTTGTAATATAATTTGAATATATATTAGTTTAATAAGCAAATAAGAAATGACAAAAGGTCTCAAATTCACTTAAACTAGGACTAGAAGGAAATTACTACAACATAAAAGGGCCATACATGAAAAGCCCACAAATCATGTACTCAACAGTGAAAAACTGAAAGTTTTTCTCTTACATTAGGAACAAGGCAAGAATGTCCACTCTCACCGCTTCTATTCAACATAGTACTGGCAGTCCTAGCTAGATCAGTTAGGCGAGAAATTGAAATAAAAGCAGCCAAATTGTAAAGGAAGAAGTAAGATTATCTCTGTTCATAGGTGACATTACCTTATATGTAGAAAACTCTAAAGATCACACACACACACACACACACACACACACACACACACATGCACACACACACACCCCTAACAGAACTAACAAATGAATTCAACAAAGTTGTAGGATATAAAATCAACAGATAAAAAAATCAGTTGCATTTCTATATACTAACAATGAAAATCTGAAAAGGAAGTTAAGAAAACAATTCCATTTACAACAGCATCAAAAAGAATAAAATACTTGGAAGTAAACTTAACCAAGGAGGTGAAAACTTGTATACTGAAAACTACAACAAAAGTAAAAGGAAAGCAATTCCATTGTGGGGGAGGAAAAAAATCTTTTTCCTCTATTCATCTTAGGTTCACTGGCTGAGGCCCTAAAAATTAGACTGACAGAAGACAGAGTAACAAGAGAAAAGCAATCAGAAGTTTATTAATGCATGTATCACACATATACACAGGAGTATTTAATGATGAGTAACTCAAAGGGGTAGTTAGAACTTGGGCTTACATAACATCTTAACAAAAGAATAATAAATTTATAAAGAAGTGACAAGACAAAGGAAAAGAACTTTGAGTTTCTAGGGGCGGGAAATTGTGGGAAGGTAAATATATAGGGAAGCTAATGGAAGATAAGGGCTAATGCGTTATATAGATTCCTCTGGTGCTGTCTTTGAGTTGATAAGCATCTAGAGTTGTTTCTGGTGATTAACTTATGTGCTTTCTGGTAGAGAGGAGAGGGGGCATATTTTTACAAATTTATGCCCTGCTTTTGGGCAAATAGGGGGAAGCGAGAGAGCTTTTTCTTGTATCTGCTTCTTCTCAATTGCCTTCAGCTTAAAATAATTTTAATGCCAAAGTGGCATATTTTGGGGTGGCATATTCTGTTACCCTTCACTGTGTTCATTGATTAGAAGACTTAATATTGTTAGAATGTCCATGCTACCCAAAGAGATCTACAGATTCAGTGCAATCCCTATCAAAATCTCAATGGCATTTCTGGAGAAATAGAAAAAACAATCCTAAAATTCATATAGAACCACAAAGGACTCCAAGACAATCTTGAGAAGGAAAGCAAAAGCTGAAGACCTTACATTTCCTGATTTCAAAATATATTATAAAGCTATAGCCATCAAAACAATATGGCAAAACAGTACTGACCTGAAGATAAACATACAGACCAATGGAACAGAATAGAGAGCCCAGAAATAGACCCATGCACATATGGTCAAACAATCTTTTACACAATGGGGAAAGGATTACACAATGGGGAAAGGATTATCTCTTCAACAAATGGTGTTGGGAATACTGGACATCTACATGCAAAAGAATGAAACTGAAACCCTATCTTACATCATACTGGAAAATCAACTCATACTGGATTAAAGACTTAAATGTAAGACCAGAAACTATAAAACTCCTAGAAAAAAAACATAGGGGGAAATCTTCCTAACACTGGTCTTGACAATTATTTCTCGGATAGGACACCAAAAGCACAGGCAACAAAAGCAAAAACAGACAATTGGGACTGTATCAAACTAAAAGTTTCTGCAAAGCAAAGGATACCATCAACAGGAGGGAAAAACAACCCAGAGATGGAGAAAATATTTACAAACCATAGATTTGATAAGAGGCTAATTTCCAAAATACATAAGGAACTCCTACAACTCAACAGCAAAAAATAAAATAAAATAGCCTGATTAAAAAATGGGCAAAGAACTTGAATAGACATTTCTCCAAAGATGACATACAAATGGCCTGCAGGTATATGAAAAATGCTCAACTTCACTAACAGTCAGGGAAATGCAAATCAAAGCCACAATGAGATATCACCTCACACTTGTTAGGGTGGCCATTAAAAATGAAGAGGAGCAAAATATGCCCCTTTGACATACTGATTACTCTAAGCTGGTTATTTTTTTTTAAATGCAGACACATGTGAAGCTCTGAAAACTGAGCAGAAATTACCCTTTTGTAAGAAAAATTTACAAGGGGAATCTCCATATGTAAAGGTGTCTCCCTCTCTGTACCAGAAAGAGATGACTCTAAACCTCTAGGAACTCTTCTCAATGGAGAAGGCACCAACTTAAATTTGCATAACAACCTTACCCTTGTTTACTGTGCTTTTCCTAGTCAACTCCAATAACCAGCCTCCCCAACATCTTTTGTCTTTAGCTAGATACAATGTTTAAGTTGGTGGCTTGGGCCATTTCAGGGAGTTTAGTCAGTCTTCCCTGGATATCTCCCATGTATACAGGAGGTATACATGTTATTAAATTTCTGTTTGTTTTTCTCCCATTAAATCCGTCTTTTTATTACAGGGGTGTCTCAGCTAAGAACCTAGAAAGGTAGAGGGAAAATTATTTTCCCTCCCCTACATAAAAAACACCACCACCAGCAACAAAAAGTAATAAGTGTTGGAGAGGATGTGGAGAAATTGGAACCCTTATGCACTGTTGGTGGGAATGTAAAATGGTACAGTTGCTATGGAAAATAGTATGGAGGTTCTTCAAAAAATTAAAACTAGAACTGCCATATGATCCAGTAATCCCACCTCTGGGTACTTATCCAAAAGAACTGAAAGCAGAATCTTGAAGAGATATTTGCATTCCCATGTTCACTGCAGCATTATTCACAACAGCCAAGCAGTGGAAACAGCTAAATATCCGTCAAAGGGTGAGTGGATAGAGAAAAGGTGGCATGTACATACAATGGAATATTTATTCAGTCTTAGACAAAGAAGGAAATCATGCCATTTGGGGCAACACGGAGGAACCAGGAGGACATTATGCAAAGTGAAATAAGCCAGTCGCAGAAGGACAAATACTGTTAGATTCTTCTTATATGAGGTACCAAAAGCAGTCAAACTCATAAAAGCAAGGAGGAGAAGGTAGTTGCCAGGGGCTGGGGGGACAGGGAAATGCGGAGCTGTTGTTCAATGGGTACAAAGCTTCAGTCATACAAGACGAAAACTTTCTCGAGGTCTGCTGTACATCAGTGTGCATACAGTAAACAATACCATACTGTATACTTAAAAGTCTCTAAAGAGGATAGATTTCACGTTATAAGTTTTTACCACAAAAAGTCTCCAATTAGGGCTTACCAGTCACTGAAAGAGACAAATAAGGGAGAAAAAAAGATGCTGGGAGTTTTCCTAAAAGAGAAGGTGGGCAATAGAGAACACTACTGCCAGGATTTAAGGTAGAGACTGATGAGCAGATCTGTCAGTATGGGTCCCTCAGCCTGAAGGGAGGAACCTGACCACCCCCACTGAAACAGCTGATGAAGAGAGAGTTAGTTAGACAGGGGAGACAGCCTCTGAGTCATAGGGGCTGACCTTGAACAAGTTAATTAACATCTCAGAGCTCTGGTTTCTTTGTCTACAACATGAAGACAGTACTTAACTACCTAATCCTCAGAACTGTTTATGGGCATTGGATGAAATAATTCACGAAAAGCACTGTCAACACACATCTGGTACAAGGTAAGTGCTCACTTTGTGTTACTAGCATCGATGATGATGAAGACGATGATTTGCTCGAACAGTTCACATAGCTCTCAGAGCGTAGAAGGTAAGAGAAGAACAGAGGATCTCACTAATTGGCTACTGTGAACACTGGTTTGTTCAAAATATAAAGATGAGAAAAAATGATAAGGCAACTCCATTTTGAACCTCCATGTCTTGGCCACTTTAATTCCCACCATGTCTTGCCTTTGAAGGGTCTGAACGGCCTGCTCAGACTCCCATCTCCCTTCCTCACCACCCACCCTTCATCTCCTCTCATCCCTAACCTCCCAAACCAAGAGATCTGTTTGCATTTTTACCTAAAATGTCATTTGATCCTGTAGCAAAATAAAAAGTTGTCAATGAAAGGAAATGCTGCAATTTGTGCATTTGCAAGACACTCAAGATTTCAAAGTTTTTAGCAAGTCTAGCACAAAGATGTCCAAATGTTTTCTCTGGCGATATCTTCAGAGGCTAAACTGTGATTAATAGCCCAGAAAGAACCCTTTGAAGCAGGATTGGTGACATCAAAGTCGTAATCCAGGGGTGGCAGGAGCTTTATAATGAGTGGGAAGCATTTTAACACATTTCAAAGGATTTACAGCATGAATAAACAATAGACCTCGGCAGATGTGCCACACACACCTTTCAGAAACATTACCTATAAGAAGTTTCCATTTTAATTTAAATGTAAATACAGTGTTCACACTTCTTTCAAATGTTAAGCATCCTCCTTGCTTCACCCCCCAGACAGCCTCTTTGGCTAAGGACGCCTCATTGCCCCAGAGCACCCTCCTGTGACTGCCTGACGTGTGTTGGGGAGCGAAAACGGAAGTCAGAGGCTTTGGATGGAATTTATATCCTACGTGGGAACTGGGTTAGGAAAGACTCTAAAAAGGAGCTTGCAATGATCCCACATAATTTCCCTGCTTCCAACTTAAAGGGAAAGAGACAAGTGGTCTGAAGACAGAGCTGAAACTTTTAAAAGATGGCAATTTCCTGCCTGCTTCAGAGGATTTTCAGCTCTTGGAAAGCACCCAGCTACCCATGATTTCAGTTGCCTCTTAAGAATAGCCCAAGATGATGGGTTGCTGTTTTAAATAATCATGCTTGGAACTTGACTTCCCTCTGCTGCCCCCTCTGGGATTAAAAGATTGGTTGCAGGGTTCTGGTGGTAACTGCTGGTGGGCATTTGTTTGGGAAATTTTCTGTAACACAAGAAATAGGCTAATAAACGACTGCAAAGCAACGCTGAAAAGTAAAAGGCTTGTGTCAAATGCTACTCAAAAGGAGCTGCAAAGAAAACATCCAATGCTTCAGCTATTCTGTTACCAGATTATCTGAGTCGACCTGAGAACTAGAATGTTGTACCCTACAGTAAGTTTGGATACTGAACACCAAAATCACACCTTCCTGTCTACATGAGAATGACCTTATGTTATTCCAGTCTCCATTAGCATGAATTTCTTCTTCCAGGAGTCTCCTGTCTAGATTGTTCATGGTTTGACTGTTCATTACAAGAACTGCCCGAAAGACCAAAGACCCATTAACCCTTTAATGGAAAATGTCCAAAGACAGTTTAAGCCCTATGATTCTATGAATCCCTTGTTTTAAATAAGCCTCACTTTGTTGTTTCCACCAATCATGGACTGGTTGTATTGTGTATGATCTTTACACAATCCTAATCATGCCCTCTCACTTAGAAAGACCCGCCTGAAATCAAACTTGATCTCTCAACAAATTCTGACCCTGCCTTTCCTTCTCCAAGACACTGCCAAAGCTTTGAGAGGTGGTGGTCTCCCTTAATGCGGTGAGCAATGAACTCCACTTTGTCTAATCAACAGGCAGTGTGAGTAATGGTTAAGGAGTCACCTTGGGACAGACCTATGATGGGGTGATACTTGCAGTGAATGAAATGCTCTAATTTCAGTTAATAACACTGTACCCAATTAAAAGGCAAGGGGTTAAATTTAGTAGTTGTATAAAACATACTATAGTATTTTATATGTTTAAAAAAAACCACTTGGATACTGATCTCTCCTAAATCTATATACACACAAAGACTTGTTTTAGATTTGATACATTGAGGTAAATTAAAATAGTGACAAAAAATATGACACAGCTGTAGGAGGCCAAGAAAGAAAGCGTAATGTTAGGTTTTGTTCTACAGTTTTCACTTTCTCTCCTAGCATTTATCTATGGCTTTGAGTGTTAATATCAATAAATGGGCAGGGGGGAGGTGGAAGAGCTCCCAGCCCGCTTAATTTCCCAAGAAAAGAACATGGATAAATTTTATATATATAGAAGGGGCTGTAGTTTTGTGGAGGGAAGAAATAAGAGATCAGCCTGTCCTCCAGGCTGTTCCAATGAAGAAAGATACGCACATGTAGCAAATGCTCTTTTCTGAATGCACAACCTAGCCTTTACCACGTATGTGGGAAATTCAATGTCCAAAAGAAACCTCTTCCTCTTTTCTGTATCTACTTTTAATTGCTATTTGTCTGGAAATTTAAGGAATTTCTGTACAGTGAACACCTCTAGACTATCTGTTTGAAGGAAGCCAAACCAAGGTTTTCACTGATTTTTTTTTTTTTCATTTAGAATTGGAACTACAGCTTTAAAGATTTGTGGCCCAGAGATTTCAAAATTGTAAAGCTGAGGAAAAAATAATAACTCTTTTGCTCTTTAAACTTGAAAACTCATAAACAGGATGTCATACAGCAAACAACTGTACCAAATCATCAGAATGTGTCAAGGAGGCAATCAGGCTTCCCCTTCTTAACTCAGTCAATAGTGGAGCTGAGGTTCTCTGCTTCCTGCATTTTATTGCCACATTGGTGGAAGTTGCCAGTTCAGCCTATCTTAATAAAGATAGAGCTAGTTTTGAAAAGCCCTGGGTATTGTCTGCCTTCCCCTCATGTTTTGCTTTGACTTTACTTGGAAATAACATGGCTGCCAAGTGACATGACATGTGTTCACAAAAGTGCTGGAGCCTAGACTGTTGATATCTATCCAAGAAGACTTAACCCATTGAGAAAAAAATGAAATCCACACATGCATATCTGCCAGCACCCATGTATCACGGACACGTAAGGATTGCTTATTCCAGTCTCAGAGCGACATCCATACACAGCAGAGCAGTTTCTAGTCCAACCATGGCTAGTCCTGGACAAAACTATAATTTAGGCAAAGGATATATTCAAGGTCCCCCACACGGCTTTTCACATTCCTATTCCCACTTCCAAAGGTGCAACATGGCTTTAATGCTGTGTCTCTTCCCTACCTGCAGCAACTAATTCTCCCTATTTCCTTGCCCTACCCTGGAAGTCTTCCCGGCAGACTCTCCCTGTCTATGTTCCAAACCTTCAGGTTACTCTTCTTCTCTGACAACTAATCCTGATCTAATTTCTTCATGGATGGATAAATGTATTACATCACTCAGGTGAAATGTTTACATATGAAGGGGAGCAGAATTTGTCACCCCAAAATATACCTCTTTGATAGTATTATTATTTCAGGCTGATTACTTTTAAGAAACAGCTGTCACAGGAGAAACTCTGAAAACTGAGTAGAAATTACCCTTTTGTAAAAAATTTTTGGAGGGCAAAAACATGGAAAAGGAAGGCTTTATTAAGACATCATAAGCTACTGGTGGGACCATGGACAAAAGCTTAGCTAATTTTGCTCTTCCAGTGGCCTTTAGGTAGATACTGATCCAACTGTGTGGCCAAAGGTGAATGGTTTGGATACAAGCCACTAGAGGACTCATACCTGTTAGTTACTACAAGTGTTAATGGGGCCACAGTCTTGAGTAAAATCTCATATGGGTCAGGTTGTTGCAACACAGGGAACTCACATTCCATAGTCCAAGACTAGAATCCTAAATAAAATGCCAAGGCAAGAGAGAATAAACTGATTACTACAGATAAAAAATCTCTCCCTCAAAGCTCTGCTCAACACACCTTATCTATTCACGGTGGGTCAGTTACAGATTTCCCTGTGTAAAGCGTAACATTATGTTTCCTTGTGTTTTCAATTAAGACTGAGAAAGCCACACAGGGTTTCAGAAACAAAAGGCTGTTAACATCACATTTTGCAGAATGATGACTGAGTGCTTGGAATTATAAGTGCTTCTTTAGTTCTCCCTCTTTAGCCTAGAAGCAATGAAAGAACACTAGACTTAAAATTGAGAAACCTGAATTCTTATCCCAGGCCTGCCATTGACTTCAGATCACTTCTATGACTCACCTGTGCTATACAACAAATGAGAAGTTTGAGTAGGTTAGTGGTCCTCCACTCATGTGCATTTTGCCATGGCATCCATGAAACAAACTCTCTGTGCTATGCAGCTGCATCTAGATCAATGTCAGGCAATGTGGTGTAAGAGGGGTGGACTCTTGCAAGAGGGAACTACAAGGAACAGTGTAATGTTGACCTAGTACCAAAAAAAGACTGCGTGACATCTGTGGCCAGGACACGTGAGAACTTTACCTAGGCTGTAGATTAGAGAGCTGGTCAGGGTAGTAAAAAATATTGTTTGAAAAGCAACATCAGGGGAAAAAATTGCAAAAGGCACATCGGATAATGGACTGTTATCCAAAATACACAAAGAACTCTTGAAATTCAACAGTTAGAAAACAAACAACCTGATTTTAAAATGGGCCAAATACTTTAACAGACACCTCACCAAAGAAGATACACAGATGGCAAATAACCACATGAAAAGATGCTCCACATTATATCATCAGGGAAATGCAAATTAAAACGAGATACCATTACACACCTATTAAAATAGCCAACATCCAGAACACTGACATCATCAAATGCTGCCAAGGATGTGGAGCAAGAGGAACTCTCATTCATTGCTGATGGGAGTGCAAAATGGTGCAGCCACTTTGGAAGACAGTTTGGTGGTTTCTTACAAAAATAAACATACTCTGACATATGATCCAGCAATCACGCTCCTTGGTATTTACCCAAAGGAGTTGAAAACATGTCTGCACAGAAATCCCTGTTGCCAAAAATTGGAAGCAACCAAGATGTCAGTAGGTGAAGAGATAAATAAATTGAGTTACATCCAGACAATGGATTATTTAGTGCTAAAAAAAATGAGCTATGAAATCATGAAAAGACATGGAAGAACCTTAACTGTTTATTACTAAGTGAAAAATGTCATCTGAAAAGGCTACATACTGTATTATTCCAAGTGGAAAAGGCAAAACAATGGAGATAATAAAAAGATCATGGATCCAAGGAAGAGATGAATAGGCAAGGCACAGAAGATTTTAAGGATAGTGAAAATACTCTGTATGACTCTACAATGATGAATATGTCATTATACCTTCGTCCAATCCCACAGAACGTACAACACCAAGAGTGAACCATAATGTAAACCATGATGGATTTGGAGTGATGAGGATGTGTCAATGTAGATTCATCAACTGTAATAAATGTACCACTCTGGTGGGGGATGGTAATAATGGGGGAGGCTGTGCAAGTGTAGTGGCAAAGGGTATATGGGAAATCTCTGTACTTTCCTCTCGATTTTGCTGAGAACCTAAAACTGTTCTAAAACCTAGAGTCTTTTTTTTTTTTTTAATAAAAAAGCAACATCAAGCTGACCAACAAGCACATGAGTAAGAGTAATATCTGTGGATGCAAACTGGAGTAAAAAAGGTTGAATAGTGTTGGGCTTCCATTCAGGTCCGAAGGTCTATCTAAGGCTGTGAAATACATTTTAAGAGATGGCTGAGGTGGAGAAAATAAGAAAGAACAAAATAAAGAGGATAAAACTAAAATCTGCATGATGTGTTATTTCTTCACCGTTTGGCAGGCAATGGAAGGGGGGAGGACGGTGATGACAATGTGGCTTAGATAAACGGAGGAAGCCTAAGTAATGATTTGATGGAGGCCTGGATATTTAATTTGCCAACGTTCTCTTCACAGCTGCTCGCCATGAGCAGCTAACAACGGCTCGGTTTCTGTCATCTCTTTCTAGTTACTCCTCCTCCTTCCCTTGCTATTGTGACTGAAGTAAGCTTATTCAGATCTCTAATTTGTGTATCACTCTTCTTCCTTAGCACATGAGTGAGGGGGCAGAGGTATAGTTTTTTGCTCCCCACCAACAATGTTTTTAAGATTAAGTAATTCAAGGTGATAGGGACAGAGTAAAGGAACAAAGTAGGTGTTTAAATAGTTAATCCCACTAGTGGATTGTAAGTAGAGAAAAAAAGTATAGGAGACCCCTGTAAGTTAATGATCACTCAAGAAAGCAGGCTTGCTTAGCAACAAAACCATGCAACAGAAGCATGAGACATACCCCCAAACAATATGGAGGAATGAGACCCACATCCGGCCCAGTGAGGTAAGTTAATGATTCCTAGGACATGCTCCTCTGCATGCACTAAAAACAAAATTATAGGGAAAGATGACGTTATACTAAAACCTGAGATGATTTACCATATTTTAGTATATATTAGTGACTTCTGGGCCATTTCCATAGCGCCATGACAGTCCCGGTTTGACCATGGAGGGAAAAAATACTCCCCTGCCCGACGTGGAGGAAGAGCTGATGATGGAAGCCTGAAGTCTTCTCAAGAATGAAAAAGAAAGGTGGTCTTTTCCCACTCCCCACTTTTCCTTTGATTATAAAACTGTAGCCCACTAAGTTCTTGGGGTGGCACTCCCTTGCCTGCCTGCTCCTATCTCTCACAAGTGTCCTATACTAATAAACTCCTTCCTTACCTGTCACTCTGCCTCTTGCTGACTTCTTTCTGCACCAACATCTTCATAATATGTATTCTCTTAGTAAAAAATTACGATTCTTTCAGTTTGCATATTAGCAAATATCAGTCATTTTGAAAAGCTGTGTACTAATATGAATGCAATCATCACTTATATAAACTTTTTGATTGAGATTCTGAAAGCATTCAAGGTTAACTTCTGATCTGTAGGTATCCAAGTATAATTTTCCCACTTACCAATTCTTTTGCTTTCTTTCAAGGAATGACTATTTCATATCACCTAGCGCCTTTTTAAAGGACCTAGTCTGAACATTCAGGTGTATATCTTTGAGAAAAAATGTAGCAGCTTAAGAATCCAGAAAAAAAGGACAGGCATACTGAGAAATGCAACACTCTGTAGGAAGCAAAGCTTATAACATGCCTAACTGGCCAGCGTGACTCACATCTGAGCTACGCTGCCACAGGTTTTCTTGGACACAAACACACCCACATATTTCTCTCTTTTCTCTCTTCTCTTCTTTCTCTCTCCCTCTCTCTCTCAGATTTGTTTGTTTTTACCAGTTCATAAAATGGCATTGACCAGAAAGATTCTTCTACTGAACCTGATATGTGTCATGGTGTTGAAGGATGCAGTTAATGTAAGTTTTATTTCGTAAGTACAGACATTGCTTTTTTGAGAACTTGGCTTTATAGAACTGTGGCATAGCATCCAGAATAACTCCTTGATTTCCAAATCTTCCTAAATTAAAGTCTTATCCTGCAGACTTGGGATGCAATTAATTACTGACTTTTCTTTTAAAGAATAGACCCTATTGAGAATAAAGGCCAACAAAAAAGATTCCTCTGATGAAGGAACTCTACAAGCATCACAATTCTGTGAGGCTGCAGTTATTTAGTGCACTTGTGTCTGAGCCCTTTTGAGTCCTTTTAAATCAATGCAAATATTTTACCTTCTATTGGTATTTATCTTTAGAAATGCTTTGTTTCCTTATATAGGTCACATGGTTTCTGAAGTCAGGCACTAAGAATTTCTATTCCCATTCATTAATTCAAAAAATATTTCTTTAGCACCTGCTAGAAGATTTGTAAAGTGCCCTACATATAGTAGATGCTGAAAAAAAAAAAAAAGTTTATTGAAGATGCTCCAATGCACCAGAACAACATTTAAGATGATTTCTACCCTTGCCTTCTTTTTTAAAAAAAATTTTATTGGAGTGTAGTTGACTTACAATGTTGTGTTAGTTTTAGGTGTACAGCAAAGTGAATCAGTTATATATATAGAGAGAATGGAGATATATATATATATCTCCATTCTTTTTCTGATTCTTTTCCCATATAGGTTTTTACAGAATATTGAGTAGAGTTCCCTGTGCTATACAGTAGGTCCTTACTAGTTATCTATTTTATATACAGTAGATCCTTGCCTTCTATGGATGGATCACATCTACCATCTCTTGGAAAACTTCAGTATCACAGATTCTTCTTTCAGTCATCCAAGAACACTATGGCTCATTATTCCAAAGAAATAGCAATTGACAGTGAACCATTCTACAGAGTTAGTGCATTCAATAGCACCATGGATGAGTAATAAGCCTGAATGAAATAGATTTAGGATTTAAATGTTTCTAGAGAATGCCTAGATGTTCCTTGATGTGACACTGAAAGCTACCCATGAAGCTAATTAACACTGTGTCTGTGACTCCTCACTGGAGTCTAAGCTCCATTAGGGCAGGCACTAAGTCCATTCTATCTACCACTTTATAGCTAGTGTTTAGCATAATTAACCTAGCACATAGTAGGCACTCAATAAATATATGTGAATGAATGAGTGAAGGAATAAATTGTGTGGCATTAAATTTTATTTAACATGACATCCAATACCCTTCTAGGAGCAAGCCCCAGCTCACCTCACTTCCCTCCACGTACCCTGAACTTTTTGCTGGTCTCTGGCCATACCACTCTCCCTTCATATTTCAGAAACTTTGCTCAAGCTATTTGAGGCCTGGATTGCAGAGGTGAAGTGGTTAAGATTGTGAGTTCTAGGGTCGAACTACCTGGGGTTTGTCTCAGCTCTGTCACTTACTTGTTAGGAGGGCTTGAATGAGTTACTTGCCTTCTAAGTATCTGGGTTTCATCATCCAGAAGGCTGGATGAATGTTTATTGAGTTTTGGGAATAAAGTGTTCCCGTTAAATTTATAGTTAACAGAGTTTCAGTGGCGAGTGGAGATGTAGATGTTGCTGGTCTAGGGGATTTAATTAGAGCCACGTGGAGCCCCTAGAGGTCCTAGTTGTCCACGGAGTTTTAGTTTAAGCTAAGTCACTTGACTCAGGTTAGTGACCTTCTCTTCAGCATGTATTTTGAGATTTATAAAACGTTATTAATTAGGGGTTTCGGTTAATCAGAGTTTTATAGACTATCCAATTTTCTATTGCCTAGAACTCATTAAATGTTGGGTTGGATGACTAGAAAAGAAAGTAAATAAACTGAAGATTTAAGGTTTGAGGGTGTATTTTATTCTTTCCCGTCTATATTCTTAAGGTACTATTTTTAAAACAAAGAAATCACAAACTCTCAAAAGAAAGAAAGAGATGAAGGAAGGAAGGAAGGAAGGAAAGAAGGAAGGAAGAAAGGACGGAGGGAGGGAGGAGAACCCACAGTACTGTGTAATATTATCTACTGTATTTTAAAACAATTCATCAGAGATAAGGAAATACATGTAGAAATCCACTTATTTTGCCCCATATTTGTCCCTCTGCTCCAGATCAGCAAAGAGTTAACAATACTTAAATACTAACACTTATTGAATGTCTACAATGTAGTAGATACTATGCTAAGGTCTACAATGTAGTAGGTACTATGCTAAGTGTATAGAATGAATTATTTAATACAACACTGTGAGCTATGTCCCCAGTTCACCAAGAAAGGAAATGACGGCAAAGAATATACAAGCCTATGGCCCGAGGTCAGGTATCTGCTGTGCAGAGCACTGAGCAGTGATATTGAGAGGGCCCATCAACTAGGATGGCCTAATGAAAGACTCTGTGGTTGTTTCAGGGTTTCTGGCCACATTCAAAGGAAACCACTGAGTAACTGAGGGAACTGCTGCCTGATCAAACTGATTGAACCCAACTGATTTTAGATGATGTCTGAATTTTTTAGTCATTTACATACCAAACCAGGTGAACGGCACACAGCTCCCATTGATTACCCAGCAATCACTATCCTTGTGGCTAAGCCAAACCTAATCATCTGGAAAACAGTTGATCTGGGTTTTGTGTAACTAGAACTATCCCTGTGAAACGTAAAGAATGGAACCACTCTACTAAATGCAAACCTTAATAAAATCTTAGCGCTCCTCTCCCACTTCCAACTCTCCAGTAAAGTTAAGTGACATTTTATTTAGTTTACTGACATCTCACATGTGCGAGCCAGTAAAGTTCACAATTGTTACTCCACACAGCTGTGGTTTACAGCTTCTCTTCGCACACAACACGCTGGCACCAGAGCAAAATGATTAACTTTTATATGCTTCTAACATATGGACCAGACTGTTAGAAGCTGGTCTTGTGTTCTAAAGAGAAAAATAGTTTTTATTAACATGACCCAAATTCCTGGGGAAAAAAAGCATTAAGTTGTGATCCATCTCTAAGTAGAGAGATTATAATTATGATGGCTTTGTTTCTAATTCACTTTATTTGAAGTGCCTGGAGTTACCTTTTAGTAAGGTGGGGAGGGGGGAGGATGACCTGAAAGCCCCATGATAAAGAGATTTTGTAGTGGGATGAATTAATAAACCGTAAATGGCCTTGAGACTTTTCCTCAATATGAGCTATGAAATAAATGCAAAGAACCTTTCATCTTAAATGGGAACATATTTCTTCTCTATGAATAAGAAGGATTCTGGTGAGAGAAGAAGAATTTGTTTTTCTTGCATTTCTGACCATTTGAAAAATCAAAGCTGCCATATTTGCTGTACTTGACAAGATCATTAAAGAAATAAAATAAAATGGCCCTCAATTGTACTGCCACTTAAAAATAAAAGGTACATTCACTGTCACATTTAGGAGCTATGAAAAAAGTATTAAAATGTGTTGAGGAAAGATAGTAGATCTGATTCATAACAGATACTTTCCCAATATTAGAGCCATTATTACAACTCATTAGTGAACGTTATTTTAGTTTTTGTCTTTCAAGGACACAGCAGCAACAGGGTCCCTAGAGCTAGGAAAGCATGAAGAACTTTTGGAAATGGATTTAAGATCCACACTGGAAGACTGCCCTGGAAAAGAAAGACTCAGGGAGAAAATTTTCTGATGAGCAATGCCTCAGTAAGTCCCACTTGACTCTTGACCCTCAAGATGCTTTTCGCAAAAAAGCATCTTACTGGTTTCAGAAGCCCTGTACAGGAGAGCCATCTCTTGGTATTTCTGCAGTAAAGATGCTTATGGAATTTCATACCTAGTATTCCCCATGCTTTCTGACCATAGAAATCTCCTCTTTACCTCACACTTCATCACATCCCACAAACCTAGAGTTTCATGAAACACGCTTGGGAAAACACTGCTCTTGATACTGATGATATGGGACCTTTCTATCTCTGCAAAGAGAGCCAAGGGAACTTTCCACAAGCTTGTGTTGGAACTCTGCAAATCCAGAACACTGACTTTTCTCACATACTGGGAAATAGGCTGAAGTCTGAATGCAGTAAAATATTATTTTATGAAGAAAGAAGAATTTATTTTCTTTGGAAGGACCAGCAAGAAGGGCTCTTTGGCATTTCTGCAATTCTCTTTGAGAGCAGGAATGAGGCACATCTGTGGCTAGGGCAGCGATTCTCTGTAGCCACCACGTTATTCAACGTGGTGGCTGCAGAACACATGAAATGTGGTTAGTCCAAACTAGATGTGCCGTAAGTAAAAAATACACACCAGATTTCAAAGACTTAGTTTAAAAAAAGAAAAAAGGTACGATATCTCAATAATGTTTATATTGATTACTTGTTGAATGATAATATTTTTGATATGTTGAGTAAAGATGTATTAGTAAAAGTAATGTTGTCTGTGCTGTAGACTAAATGTTTGTGTTCCCCACCCCCTACAAATTCATATGCTAAATCTTAACCCCCAATGTGATGGTTTTCGGAGGTAAGGCCTTTGGGAGTTAAGTGATTCATGAAGGCAGAGCCCTTATCAATGGGATTAGTGTCCTAATAAAAGAGACCCCTGAGAGCTCCCTCGCCCCTTCTGCCATCTGAGGACACAGTGAAAAGACAGCCAACTATGGACCAGGATATGGTCCCTCACCAGGCATCAAATCTGTTGGTGCCTTGATCTTGAACTTCCCAGCCTCCAGAACGGTGAGAAATAAATTTCTGTTGTTTATTAGCCACGCAGTCTGTGGTATTGTGTTATAGCAGCCCAATGGTCTAAGACAACCTGCTTCTTTTTACTTTTGAAAATGTGATGAATAGAACATTTTATATTACACTGGACAGCATGGTGCAATAGACCAATGAACAACAGAGAGCCAGTGACAGCTCTCAAACCACAGTAACTCCAGACTGAAAGTTTGGCCTAGGGATTACTAGAGGTTGGTCTGTTTGACCTTAAGCTTCCTTCTACTCGAGAGGTTCTTCTTCACGCAAAGCCCTCACTTTGCAGATGGGAAGCTAGTTCAGAAAATTGAATTAAACCCGTTGGGTGCAAAGTACCAACCCAGGTCAAACTCAGCCTGTCTCCTGACTTATAGCCCAGGGCTCTTTATTCCACCACAGTTGACTGGGTGGAAGAAACTGCAGGTAGATGTTTTAAAAGGAAAGAAACATTCAAGCTGCTTACATTTGAACCAAAAGACAAATAAGCAAAAAAACCCCCAGCACCTGGGGAATACAAACTCAAAACCTAGAGGCATTCAGGGATTCGAAAAAACAAACCAAAACAAGAATTTCAAGAGATGAATGATCTCTTGCCTCACAACCACACCACACATACACTTTATCCTCAACAAGCCTAGCAAAGAAAATCAAAGATTCTTCCAGACAAGGGCTGAAAACCATTAACAAAGGGAGATGCGGGAAGGTGTGAAGTTTCTTCCTGTAAGGTCCAGCAGTTGCCAGGACCCTCTACCTTCCCCTCCAGCCTGTCAAAGGGCAGAAGGGGACACTGCTCCCCATCGGACCTCACAGAGGCAGCAGAGGTCTCTTGGCTGGTCCTCCCAGTTGGCTGTGGCAGTAATAGAAGGGAGTGTGACCACACGGGCACCCAGAGTCCCCAGGGTGCCCACGTTTCTGAGTAAGTACATGGATCTCGGGCTTCCCAGCAAAGTACTTACAGCACGTACGTGTGCTGTTTGCTTCTGGGAAAGCCCACCCTGTCCACTCCACCAGGAAGGGGGCCGGCAATCAAGCTCAAATGCTAGAGATGTAGCTGCGGTTCTATCTGAGCTTCTCTGGCATCTGAGTCCTAATAGGGCTTCACGCGTGTCTCCCCAGATTCAGAATATGGAGTTCTAGGTGGAGCTCTGGATTTCACAACTTGTTGAAATAAATCTCTCATGCTGGTGGGCTCCCAGCCAGCACCATAAATAAGGATGACCCAAATACATTTCAAGTGCTCTCAAGACCACAAGGAAATTCCGTTCACAAAGTACACTCCCTGCCTGAAAAGACAGACTCTCCTGAGCACCTCGTATGTGCCAGGCGCCTCTCCAGGAGCTAGAAAGAGAATCTTACTGAATGGACAAAATCCTGTCCTCATGGAACTTACACCCCAGTGGCGCCAGAGATTTCACCCAACCCAGACCAAGAACTTCCTGGAGGAGGTGATGCTAGGGCTGAGTTTTGGAGGAAGAAAAAAGGATTAGGAGGCAGGAAAGGGGCAGGGTTGGAAGGTGTGGTGATGAGGGTGGGAGTGGGGGACAGACGTAATCTCAGAGCAGAATTAACATGTTGTAATGGCATGGAACAGTGAAGTACTGTGAACAGTTGTGACTATTTTCTGTATATAAATGAAATAGAAGACATGGTCCTTGTTCTCATGAAGCTTACAGTCTTCCCAAGTAGACAAGCTGGTTGCATGAGGCACAACTGCACAGCTGGGTAGCCCGAAGTACTGAATTGCACAGCTCTGATGGTAGGTTGTTGGAGATGAGGCGCCCATGTGATTAACATTTGCTATTTTGCTCTGTTCCTGAGACAAGAATCTGACTCTCACCCACTCTGGGCTGGTGCTGGGAGGAATCCTCAGCTAGTGATGGAATCTGCCAGCCTCCCAGGGTCACACCTACAGAAAGCTTTGTGGTTCTCTGCTGTGCCTCGAGCATGAAATCGGCATAATGAGGCATCTCAGTTCACTGGGGATAAACAAGAAACGGTTCCACTTTTTCCTGTAACTTCCCCACCCCTGCTGACCCCTCACCTTTCTGTGAGGATGGCAGCTCCATTAACTATGTTTAAGCCCATTTCACAGATTTTCAGATATTTTCTGTTATTAAAGATTACTTTTGGTTTTGAAGATTCTTTCTTATTTATTTTTAACCTTTAATATCATCTCAAGTCAAAGTTCTTTTTCCCACTGTTCCTTTCCCTCCAGGCTGGATTGATACCATCATGGCCTGAAGCAGTCTTCTCTCTCACCCCTCTGCTCTGGGCTAGCTGCTCTGGCGTGGGATGGGGAGGAAGGAAAAAGGCGAGGGCCGAGCTCTCTTTCTCAGACTGGGTGAGGCTGCAAACCCTCTCTGGCTGGACACAACAGTCCCTGGGCTTTATGGGGAAAGGCGGTGGCCCCATATGGCCCCCTGGTAAGGGGGCTCATATGGAACAGCTCCCTCAGCAATTAGGGATCTGTTAGGGGCTGAACTGTAGTCCCCCCATCCCTGACCATATTCATATGTTGAAGTCCTAATGCCCAGTACCTCAGAAGGTGACCATATTTGGAGATAGGACCTGGTTCTCTCTAGTTAGTCTTTAACACCCTGTTCAAATTTTTCTTTCTTACTCTGAAGCTGTTCCCTTCAGAAGCCCATCATCATTTATCCACCCTGCTTCCCTCCCTCTGCCCTGAGTCCTTTCCTCCCCATCCTGTTCACTTACTCATCCCACTGCCACCTCCCTCTCCTTTCCAGGGCTGCAGACCCTGGCGTAGAATGCCTCATTACACCAGGCTTTACATTTAATTTTTCTCTAGTCTCCTATTTAAAAAAAAAAAAAAAATCTCTTCCAAGAAACCTTTCTTAGTTAAAAGAACTTTCTCCACATTGAACCATGATATTTCCATGACTTTTCCTTCTACTGGTAGTTTTACTTGTATAGATACAGTGCTTATATTGCCCCCATTTATTGATTTACATGCCTGTTGTGCATCCCTTAAACATTTTAGGATTTGGCTCTGTTTATCTGTCACTGACTATTCTGACTGGGATTTTCTTTTATTCCTTCTAGAAGGCACCAGATCTAGAAGGATGATAAATACGTATTGGTTGTTGACTGAGATGCACTCCCAAATTAGAAGAAAGAGGCAGGCCTCTGTACAAGGAGGAACTGACTTGCCAGGCTCCCTGACAGAGTTGGCTCATTCGCGCCTCTCCCTTTCAGGAAGAGCAGAGCACTGTCCATGTCTGTGACCTGGAACTTTGTCACTTAGAGTCAGCTCATCTTGCCAGACTCGTGTGCTGAACTGCCAGGATGCAGAAGCAGCCATCAGTGGAAAATGAAAACTCTTAGAGATGGTTACAAAAAGGCACCCTCTTAAGAGCTTAATGCCGTTCATTTGGGGAGTTACAGAATCAGGACCAGACCATCCACAGCAAGGATTTCAGCAGTGAAGGTGTTACTGAGCTTTGCAGCTACAGGGTGGGGACTCATCTTGCCTCCACTCCCCATCCAAATAAAAAGGGGAACCAACGGAAGTCAAGGCAGAGAAAATTTACTGTTGATTTTTACTGCAAATCAAATTCCAAGGGAGAAACCTGAGAGTCCTCAGACAGAAGAGGGCAACAGAGACAAAATTCATTTCCAGATTCTGAAGCAAAACCAGACTTTGAGGCTCAGAGAATATCCCCTCCGTGGTATTCTTGTTTTCTCTAGTTTCTCCCAAGTTCCTAACTCCTTTAAAACCCCACACTCCTATTTGGAAGTCAGAATTCATGATTCAAAGACAGAAATGGATTTTTCAAGTTCCTTTTGAAACCCCCTCTTCTCTTTCCTCCCCTGAGCCTTTTGAACTCTTCTCTAGTTTACTTGTAGCAAGTGGAACATTCCCCCAACAGGAAAATAGGCCATGAAACCTTCTTATAACATCTTTCCTTTTAATGTTTTTCTACATCCACCATTCAGTTTGAAAAGTCCCAGCTGAAGGGTTGGAAAGCAGTGTTGCTGCCACATCAAATTTTCACATATAAAGTCTTCAGAGAATCTCCTATTAATAGGAAGGATCACAAAGAAAATTTTGACATGTCTGAAGTGGTCAAAGAGCGGTCACAAAAGCAGAGAGGGGAACAGAGAGGATCCGTCCTGACTGCAGCTGCCTCCGTTTACCTGATGGTCACTGGGCATCTCAGAACGAGAACACACCCTTCAGGCAGAGATGTTTCCACCATCAGGTGCAGCTGGGCACCCACAGAAACGGCTGCTGGGAAGGGAGCTGCAGCACCCTGGGAGAAGCTGACCACCCTGGACCCAAGAGCTCATGCTCCACGTTTTCCACCCTTTTCAGTGTTTGGGGATGTAGAACGTGAACAGGAAGGTGCGAACAGGAAACTTGAAAATGCCAACTGGATTACTCTCTCTGATTTTATATTACAGTTTTACACAAACATACTCAGAGGTTAATCCTCTTAACCTTGATAAGAGATTAAACCAAGGGCCAATACTTCTATTTGATATCCACCAACGAAGGGATTGTCACCCGCCCAGCAGTCCAGGAGAGGAGGCTGACTTTTTTCAAGGAATGTCAGCTGGAGGCTCTCTGACGCCTGTGTTTGAAAGCAAAGGAGAGCAGGAGTCTGGCTACCAGGACACTTGAACTTAACTGGACAGGACATCTTAGATAAAGAAATTTAAAGTTTTTCTTTGCATTTTATGATTCTTCTCTATCCTTCGGGGAAAAGAAGTATTATTGTGAAATAGATTGCATGTGTATAAAAGTGTACAAAATATAAATGTACAGCACAATGAATATTACAAAGCAAAATCCACGCAGCCACCACCAAGACCAGGAGCTAAAGCATTGCCAACATCCCTTAGGGGCCTCTCCTCTCGAAATCGAGGAGTCCAACCCTGGACCTCTTTTTAAAGTTTGGGGTTAATAGCTTCCAAGGTTTCCCAACTTTGACCTTTCTCCTTCCTCTCTGTAGTTCATCCCCTAAAAGAAATTTGTAAAGTAATTGTCCATAATATGTATGCTCACTGAACTAGTGCCCTGTTTAAGTATTTAAGGGTTTGAAGTAGGATAAATAAAAATTTAAAAAACCAAGAAAATAGTTTCTCATGTGCTGAAAATATTAGCATATTCTTTTCTAAAATGCTAGGATGCATGGGACCTTGCTGCCAGCCACAATGCTGAGATGGACAGCTACATCGCCCTTCCTAAAGGGTAAGTGCTGGAAACAAGTATTTGCATTATTAGCAAATATAATACAACCTACTTCTGTCCAGGTTTTCCCACTTGCAAAGGCTGTAATACAGGGACTTCCCTGGTGGTGCAGCAGTTAAGAATCCGCCTGCCAATGCAAGGTTCACGGGTTTGAGCCCTGGTCCAGGAAAATCTCATATGCCGCGGACCAACTAAGCCCATGCACCACAACTACTGAGCCTGTGCTCTATAGCCCGTAAGCCACAACTACTGAAGCCTGCATGCCTAGAGCCCGTGCTCCGCAACAAAGAGAAGCCACCGCAATGAGAAGCCCGCACACAGCAATGAAGAGTAGCCCCTGCTCACCACAACTAGGGAAAGCCCATGCACAGCAATGAAGACCCAACGCAGCCAAAAATAAATAAATTAATTAATAATAATAATAAAAAGGCTATAATATAATAAAACCAAAAAATATAGAATGTGGAGCTTTTAACCTTTAGAAGCGTAATTAATATTCTGACCTTCAACATAGGACACACAGTCTCTTTAAAACTGAAGTCTGAAAGCAAATATCGTCATAAGGAGAGAAATTAGTGCCCAATTCTAGATGGAAAGTGATGGTAAAACAAAGTTCCAGTTGGACAAGTCTCTTAGATAGCCTCATCCACCAGAGGGCAGAGAGCAGAGGCAAGAAGAACTACAATCCTGCAGCCTGTGGAACAAAAACCACATTCACAGAAAGACAGACAAGATGAAAGGCAGAGGGCTATGTACCAGATGAAGGAACAAGAAAAAACCCCAGAAAAACAACTAGACAAGATGAAAGGCAGAGGGCTATGTACCAGATGAAGGAACAAGAAAAAACCCCAGAAAAACAACTAAATGAAGTGGAGATAGGCAACCTTCCAAAAAAGGAATTCAGAATAATGATAGTGAAGATGATCCAGGACCTCGGAAAAAGAATGGAGGCAAATATCGAGAAGATGTAAGAAATGTTTAACAAAGACCCAGAAGAATTAAAGAACAAACACCTAGAAGAATTAAAGGAGAAACAAACAGAGATAAACATTACAATAACTGAAATGAAAACTACACTAGAAGGAATCAATAGCAGAATAACTGAGGCAGAAGAACGGATAAGTGACCTGGAAGACAGAATGGTGGAATTCACTGCTTCAGAACAGAATAAAGAAAAACAGAATGAAAAGAAATGAAGACAGCCTAAGAGACCTCTGGGACAACATTAAACACAATAACATTCGCATTATCGGGGTCTCAGAAGGAGAAGAGAGAGAAAGGACCAGACAAAATATTTGAAGGGATTATAGTCAAAAACTTCCCTAACATGGGAAAGGAAATAGCCACCCAAGTCCAGGAAGTGCACAGAGTCCCATACAGGATAAACCCAAGGAGAATCACGCCAAGACACATAGTAATCAAATTGGCAAAAATTAAAGGCAAAGAAAAATTATTGAAAGCAGCAAGGGAAAAATGACAAAAAACATACAAGGGAAGTCCCATAAGGTTAACAGCTGATTTTTTGGCAGAAACTCTACAAGCCAGACGGAGTGGCATGATATACTTAAAGTGATGAAAGGGAAGAACCTACAACCAATATTACTCTACCTGGCAACAATCTCATTCAGATTCGACGGAGAAATCAAAAGCTTTACAGACAAGCAAAACCTAAGAGAATTCAGCACCACCAAAGCAGCTCTACAACAAATGCTAAAGGAACTTCTCTAGGTCGGAAACACAAGAGAAAAAAAGGACCTACAAAAACAAACCCAAAACAATTAAGAAAATGGTCACAGGAACATACATATCGATAATTACCTTAAACGTGAATGAATTAAATGCTCTAACCCAAAGACACAGGCGTGCTGAATGGATACAAAAACAAAACCCATATATATGCTGTCTACAAGAGACCCACTTCAGACCTAGGGATACATACAGACTGAAAGTGAGGGGATGGAAAAAGATATTCTGTGCAAATGGAAATCAAAAGAAAGCTGGAGTAGCAATACTCATATCAGATAAAATAGACTTTAAAATAAAGAATGTTACAAGAGACAAGGAAAGACACTACATAATGATCAAGGGATCAATCCAAGAAGAAGATATAACAATTATAAATATATATGTAGCCAACATAGGAGCACCTCAATACATAAGGCAACTGCTAACAGCTATAAAAAAGGAAATCGACAGTAACACAATAATAGTGGGGGACTTTAACACCTCACTTACACCAATGGACAGATCATCCAGACAGAAAATTAATATGGAAACACTAGCTTTAAATGACACAATAGACCAGACAGATTTAATTGATATTTATAGGACATTCCATCCCAAAACAGCGGATTACACTTTCTTCTCAAGTGCACATAGAACATTCTCCAGGATAGATCACATCTTGGGTCACAAATCAAACCTCAGTAAATATAAGAAAACTGAAATCATATCAAGCATCTTTTCTGACCACAACGCTATGAGATTAGAAATAAATTACAGGGAAAAATCATTAAAAACACAAACACATGGACGCTAAACGATACGTTACTAAATAACCAAGAGATCATTGAAGAAATCAAAGAGGAAATCAAAAACTATCTAAAGACAAATGACAATGAAAACATGACAATCCAAAACCTATGGGATGCAGCAAAAGCAGTTCTAAGACGGAAGTTTAAAGCAATCCAATCCTACCTCAAGAAACAAGAAAAATCTCAAAACAACAATCTAACCTTACACCTAAAGGAACTAGAGAAAGAAGAACAAACAAAACACAAAGTTAGCAGAAGCAAAGAAATCATAAAGATCAACGCAGAAATAAATGAAAAGAAACAAAGAAAACAATAGCAAAGATCAATATAACTAAAAGCTGGTTCTTTGAGAAGATACACAAAATTGATAAACCATTAACCAGACTCATCAAGAAAAAGAGGGAGAGGACTCAAATCAATAAAATTAGAAATGAAAAAGGAGAAATTACAACAGACACTGCAGAAATACAAAGCATCCTAAGACACTACTACAAGCAACTCTATGCCAATAAAATGGACAACCTGGAAGAAATAGACAAATACTTAGAAAGGTATAACCTTCCAAGACTGAACCAGGAAGAAATAGAAAATATGAACAGACCAATCACAAGTAATGAAATTGAAACTGTGATTAAAAATCTTCCAACAAACAAAAGTCCAGGACCAGATGGCTTCACAGGTGAATTCTATCAAACATTTAGATAAGAGCTAACACCCATCCTTCTCAAAGTCCTCCAGAAAATTGCAGAGGAAGGAACACTCCCAAACTCATTCTATGAGGCTACCATCACCCTGATACCAAAACCAGACAAAGATACTACAAAAAAAGAAAATTACAGACCAATATCACGGATGAATATAGATGCAAAAATCCTCAACAAAATACTAGCAAACAGAATCCAACAACAAATTAAAAGGGTCATACACCATGATCAAGTGGGATTTACCCCAGGGATGCAAGGATTCTTCAGTATACACGAATCAACCAATGTGATACACTATATTAACAAATTGAAGAATAAAAACCATATGATCATCACAATAGATGCAGAAAAAGCTTTTGACAAAATTCAACACACATTTATGATAAAAACTCTCCAGAAAGTGGGCATAGAGGGAACCTAGCTCAACATAATAAAGGCCATATATGACAAACCCACAGCAAACATCATTCTCAATGGTGAAAAACTGAAAGCATTTCCTCTAAGATCAGGAACAAGACAAGGATGTCCACTTTCACCACTATTATTCAACATAGTTTTGGAAGTCCTAGCCACGGCAATCAGAGAAGAAAAAGAAATAAAAGGAATACAAATAGGAAAAGAAGATGTAAAACTGTCACTGTTTGCAGATGACATGATACTATACATAGAGAATCCTAAAGATGCCACCAGAAAACTAGCAGAGCTAATCAATGAATTTGGTAAAGTTGCAGCATACAAAATTAATGCACAGAAATCGCTTGCATTCCTATACTCTAATTACAAAAAATCTGAAAGAGAAATTAAGGAAACACTCCCATTTACCTTTGCAACAAAATGAATAAAATACCTAGGAATAAACCTACCTAGGGAGACAAAAGACCTGTATGCAGAAAACTATAAGACACTGATGAAAGAAATTAAAGATGATACCAACAGATGGAGAGATATACCATGTTCTTGGATTGGAAGAATCAACATTGTGAAAATGACTATACTACCCAAAGCATTCTACAGATTCAATGCAATCCCTATCAAACTACCAATGGCATTTTTTACAGAACTAGGACAAAAAATCTTAAAATTTGTATGGAGACACAAAAGACCCCGAGTAGCCAAAGCAGTCTTGAAGGAAAAAAACGGATCTGGAGGAATCAGATGCCCTGACTTCAGACTACACTACAAAGCTACAGTCATCAAGACAATATGGTAGTGGCACAAAAACAGAAACATACAGCAATGGAACAAGATAGAAAGCCCAGAGATAAACCCACGCACCTACGGTCAACTAATCTATGACAAAGGAGGCAAGGATATACAATGGAGAAAGGACAGTCTCTTCAATAAGTGGTGCTGGGAAAACTGGACAGCTACATGTAAAAGAGTTAAATTAGAACACTTCCTAACACCATACACAAAAATAAACTCAAAATGGATTTGAGACCTAAATGTAAGGCCAGACACTATAAAACTCTTAGAGGAAAACATAGGAAGAACACTCTTTGACGTAAATCACAGCAAGATCTTTTTTGATCCACCTCCTAGAGTAACGGAAATAAAACCAAAAATAAACAAATGGGACCTAATGAAACTTAAAGCTTTTGCACAGCAAAGGAAACCATAAACAAGACGAAAAGACAACCCTCAGAATGGGAGAAAATATTTGCAAACAAATCAATGGACAAAGGATTAATCTCCAAAATACATAAACAACTCATCCAGCTCAATATTAAAGAAACAAACAACCCAATCCAAAAATGGGCAGAAGACCTAAATAGACATTTCTCCAAAGAAGACATACAGATGGCCAAGAAGCACATGAAAAGCTGCTCAACATCACTAATTATTAGAGAAATGCAAATCAAAACTACAATGAGGTATCACCCCACACCAGTTAGAATGGGCATCATCAGAAAATCTACAAACAACAAATGCTGGGGAGGGTGTGGAGAAAAGGGAACCTTCTTGCACTGTTGGTGGGAATGTAAACTGATACAGCCGCTATGGAGAACAGTATGGAGGTTCCTTAAAAACTAAAAATAGAATTACCATATGATCCAGCAATCCCACTACTGGGCATATACCCAAAGAAAACCATAATTCAAAAAGACACATGCACCCCAATGTTCATTGCAGCACTACTTACAACAGCCAGGTCATGGAAGCAACCTAAATGTCCAACAACAGACGAATGGAAAAAGAAGATGTGGTACATATATACAATGGAATATTACTCAGCCATAAAAAGGAACGAAATTGGGTCATTTGTTGAGAGGTGGATGGATCTAGAGACTGTCATACAGAATGAAGTAAGTCAGAAAGAAAAAAACAAATATCATATATTAACGCATGTATGTGGAACCTAGAAAAATGGTACAGATGAACCGGTTTGCAGGGCAGAAGTTGAGACACAGATGTAGAGAACAAACATATGGACACCAAGGGGGGAAAGCCGCGGGGGGGTGGGGGTGGGATGAATTGGGCGATTGGGATTGACATGTATACAGTGATGTGTATAAAACTGATGACTAATAAGGACCTGCTGTATAAAAAAATAAATAAAATTAAGTATTTTTTTAAAAAAGTTCCAGTTGCTTTTAGGGCAAAGCCACATTATCTTTATCTGTATAATCCCCTTTACTGCCTATACAGTGCCTTATTATTAGCAGCTCTTCTATAAATGTTTGTTGATTGAAGGCATTTTTCCATGAATAATTTCAGAAAAAGAAAACAGAATTATGCTTACTAGTTTTGATGTGTATTCGTGGCTTCTTAATTATACTCAAAAATATAGTAGAGAAGAGAAAGTTAAGGATCTCAAAAGAAATTATTATGCATAATATACAACTCAGGAATACAAGGAAGCTTGTCTGGAAAACATGTTTGTTCTAGTCTTAGTTTTCACTTTTGTTTCCTCCAGGTCATGTGGGGTGCAGTTTTAAGGCAAATGCAGAAAGAGTTACAAGACAGGAGGAAAGTTCTTTCAGAGAAAAGCAAAAATAAGAAGGGGAGGTTACCTCTTTGTTCTTCCTCCCTGGCTTTTAGGTTATCAAGGGCAACAGCAGGCTGGCTGCAGAGCCTGACCTCTTGCACAGCGCCACCCAGTGGCCTAGACTGTGAACTTGTTTTTATTTTGCCAAAGGTTGAAAAATTAGAAATTCCGAAGTTGTGAACAGATTTGACAAGTCATTACTCATATTTATGGGAGGGTATAAATGCTAGCTAACAAGTCACTTGGATATATTTTATTTCAAAGAGGACATCTCCTATCAAAAATGGCCGTGTCTTTGCTTCTGCACAAGTTACCTAGTGAGTTGATATACCTGAGTGTCTGGTGAGGGAGCCACAGCTGTGCCCACAGCTGCCCACTCTCCCAGAAGTTGATAATGAATCAAATCCTGGCTGTGCCCAATGGAGGTCTGGAGAAGAAGCTGGAGGGCAGCCTTCTGATGGGCACTCTACTATTTTCATTTAAAGGAGCATGTTTGAAAAAAGTTAAGAACATGGTTTCAAAGTAAAGATGAAAAAAACATTGTAGATTATGACTTTTTTCTTAAGCAAGCTTTTCATTCCTCTGCACGCTGGTAAAATTCAGGCCTGGCAACCACACTCTTTTAGCTTGCAGAGGCCCCATGCCAGACACACTGCCAATAATTTCACGAGGGATGTGGAAAGAAAAAGAAATTATGAACAATGATACAGAGGTTTCTCTGCCTCCTTTCTTAAAAGCATATCTGCAGCTGTTTCCAGGCATAGCCTCAAAAACATAAAGCCCTTGAGAGGAGTGCTATGGGAAGATTGAGTCTGCTGCCCAGCCAAAGGCAGAAGAATCCCAGAGAAATCAAAGGAGCTTGACCCAATTAGAATCTACTTGGTGAAACAGCAAAGACCAGGATGCTCCATTTTTTGGCTCTAGCTTCCTGCTCCTGCATGAGGACTGACCGAGCAACTACACAGAGGCTGACTGTAAGTAGACAAAGGCTGTGGATATAGGCCAGAGACAGACCTGTTCCAAGTAGGTTAGGAGAGCAGTGGGCTGGGGTCGATGACTAGGTGGGAAGTTGGACCAGCTGACCTCTGAGGACCCCATGATTGGATGACTTTGATTGGCCCCAGTCCCATTACTTGAAATAATACATAAATAGAAATAATCTTCCCAATAATTCTAGGTAAACTGAGATCATCCTAGAGTGTTTAGCATAAACTGATAATAACATCTGTTTTATTTATTTATTTTTTATTGGATGCACTGTGTATCTTGCAGGATCTTAGTTCCCTGACCTGGGATCGACCCTGTGCCATCTGCAGTGGAAGAGTGGAGTCCTAACCACGGGACTGCCAGGGAATTCCCAAAATACGTTTTTATAAATGGAGGAATGAAGGAAGCAGGCAGGGAAAATGAGAAGTCTAAGAGGTGATGTTATAGAAAGTGTGTGTGTGTGTGTGTGTGTGTGTGTGTGTGTGTACACACATGTATATATAGGCTGATGCTGTGCAATTAGATGCAAAAGAAACAATCACTTTCCTTTTCTTGAACTTAGCTGAATAGACTTTTATACCTGCTCAAAGTTCAAAATGTTAGTAGTGCAGCCCTGGCAGGATTTAGACACGAAATGGAAAACCCCAGCAGAGCTTGTAAAAGCATCAGATTCCAGGGCTGTCAGGGAGGTTCCAAGTACCTGTTTTGGTCAAAGGGATTGAGAAGAGTTGCTGAAGAAGCTGGTTTTCCGATGTCCTCAGTACGACAACCACATCGGCAGGGAGAGTGTCTCTGTTTTTCTCAAGAACCCCAGAAGCATCATATAATACCTGCAACACGAATAGTAAAGCACAAGTGAGCCAATACCAACCCCATCACTGGCAACACGGTCACACTGTCCGAGGTCAGTAATTAATCAACCTCTGTATAGAATTCATCTTGACACAGCCATGCTTTTAAACCCAGACCACCATATAAGGGGGGAAAATTGTAATTTTTGAGAGGCCAGTTTATCTTAACCTCTTGTTCAATTATTCTTTGAAGAAGAGTCCTGTCAAAGATATATCACATCAGAATAATTGTATCAGGCACTCACAATATGGGAAGCACCCATCCTATGAGGTTAACACTGTTATTATCTCTATTTTACTGTGGGCAAACAGAGGCTTAGAGAGAGGCTGAATAATGTGCCATGGTCACACGTGTCACCAGCGGTGGGCAGGTATCCCAACCTGGGCAGGTTGGCTCCACGCTCACAACCACTGCACCCTCACTCTTCCCAAGGTTCTCGTGGCACCCGAGTGATGGCTCAGGGATTCTGAGCAGTTCTCGGTTCTCAGGACAGAGGGGATCCAGGTCAGTGCAATTTTAAGGGATGTTCCAATGAAATAAGTGTTGAGTGACAAATGAATTCAGGAAAAGACACAGAGCCCAGAAGGAAAAGGATCCTATTTTTCCTTTAAAGTCAAGAAAGGACAAGAGGGAGAAAGAGGGAAGAAGAGGGGTGGGTAGGAAATAGGTGAAAAAGGACAGAGAGATCGGAAGAGAGGTGTGAGAAAAGGGACAGGAATGGAAGGCAGAAGAGCAGAGAAGAAGGGGGACGCGGGGATCAGGGTAGATGTCATACGCAGTCGGGCTTCAATGCTAAGGTAAATTAAGTTTTTAAGGGCGAAAACTGGATTGCAATTTCTAGCAAAGATCCAAAATAGATACCATGATGTATTATATGGAGGGAAGAACCACCTCTTCGCTTGTATTAGACTGCCTTTTAACCAATCTCCAGTCAGGCAAAATTAATTTCCATGCCATGATGTGAACGTGAAAAATAATTTCAGTAAGTCTCAAATCAACAAAATCATCAGAAATACCTTTAGTGAGCTCCTATCCATTTTCTGGACCCAGGGCCTCAGCAGACCCTGCGAGAACCAATTAGCCATAATTCACGCCGCTCCTCTGAGAGTAACGTGCGCAATGAATTGTTGGCTACGGGGGGAAAGAATTTCCTCAATCACTCACTAATTCGCTTCAGGAACTTGAAATTGAGACTCAGGCATAATGGGTGAAAAATGGAAATTTCAGTTAATGTTGTAAAAGCTTAACATCTGGATGATGGAGTTTTTTGTTTTTTGTTTTTTTTCATCTAGACATTTTTGGTGCCCTGTAGACACACACTTGGGCTACGAAGTGCTAAAAATTGAGTCCCACTGTGATATTAACCCTCCTCCATTACCTACACATCTCCAAATGACTTTTTTTTTTTTTTTCCCTCCAAATGACTTTTGAATGTGAACATTCACCACTAAACGCTGCAAAAGCTGTAATATGTTTTCTTTCTGGAGAGCTGTCACTTCTAGGCCAAACCTCAGGTGAGAAGCAGATGGCAGCTCTGTGGGCCACCCCAGCGAGAAAGTGCTTCTTTGCCAGAGGCTACTTTCTGTGAGCAACACCACTGAGAAAGTTTGGGAATTATGATTAGGTATTCAAGAAGAATTAAAAGGAGAAAGGAATCTGCAAGCAATTTCATGAGGCCACAAACAGGGTACGATTGACACTTACCCCTTGTCAAGTTCAGGTTTAATAACTGACGTGTCTCACCTTTCCAGCAAAGTGCTGAATGCCAAAGCACAGCTCCATTCCTTTGGGCCTCCAGACGTATTTGCATCGGAGATTATCTTCAAATTTATCTGTGTGGATTTTCATGTTTAAAAGTTACAACGTGAACTATTTGGTCCTTCAGACAAAAGTGTGCTCCTCGAACCATGATGACCCAGAATAAGGAATTTCAGAGTAGCCTGATATTATTCTTGTATGTGCAGTGATGGAGAAAGATTCCCCCATGTGACAGGCATTTACAACTGAGTTCTCATTTACTTGTTTCATGTTGTCTTTAGTGTCAGGCTGTTCCCTACGGTATCATGCTCTGCTCTGAGAACTCCTAGGATGAACACTGATGCCACCAGGAGACCAGCTAATTAGCTTTAGAACTATGAAGATATTCCATGGAAGGCAAATAACCCTGGTTTATACTCCTCTTGGCAACCTGTGACAATTTTATAAATAAAAGGAAGTCACTTGAGGGTGACAATCTCAACTCCTAGAAGTGAATCTCTCCCACAGATCAAACTTCCATCTGGGAAAAAGGCTTGAAACTTCGTGTTCCTCCCTCTACAAATAGTTTTGCTTTTGTTGTGACTGACGACCTACTACTCTGTGTGAGGAACTGTGCTAACTAGTAAAGGGATGCAAGGGTTGGGGCTTTGTTGCCCAAGGATCTCACAATGTAAGTGAGAGACAAGACCATGTGCAACACTGAAGATTCACAAAGAAGGAGGAGTAGGTCAATAGGTATAGGGGTAAAGCACAGAGGGCCTTGAATGCCAGAAGGAGGTGTTTTACTGTCACTTCATAGATAATGGTAACCTAATGAAAAGGTAGCTTTAGGAAGACTAAATCAGCTGGGATGTCCAGGGTAGAGGGGGAGAATATGAGCCTGGAACCCAGGAGACCAGCAGGGGCTTCTGTACAAACTTGGACTAGAGATGGCTGGGCGTCCAGGTGGAGATACGAGAGAAGGACATGAGAAAGGAGGGGAATCAAGTCCTGGTTATGGGAAATAAGGGAGCAGAAGGTGGAAAAAATGATATTGACATAGGGTAAAGGTATTTCCATTTGCAGAAATAGGAAAGTGAGCAAGGTCTGAGAGATGGTGACAGGTTTGCCGTCAAATTCTACCAGGACATGTCCTGAACATTCCAATTCATTAAAAGCAGGGTCTATATTTTCACAATCACCGGGTAGCCAAAATACACAGGAAAGATTCCTTAAACCACATTCATTTGACAACGTGAGCCCAGTAGCCAAGTTCTCTTCTGCACGTATATGCCTTTTACAAAAGGTACCTACCAACCAGGGTCTGGTCCGTTGCTTGGGGAAACCTACTTTCCTCATCCAGAAGTGCAAGCAGTCCCAGAGGCTTCTGGAGGAACATATCCAAGAGGGGGCGATTGTCCTCGTACTCCACGGGTGTCACATCAATGCCCTCATTCTGATACTCCATCTGGAAGGAAACGGATTGTGAATCTCTCCAGCCCAAAACTGGCCTAGGTACCACCAGTTTGCCTGCACTTTTTTGTGTCTGGCAACACTGAACAGGGTGTATTTTATTATGTGAGTAGGACAGGGCTCTTCTGCAGTAGGCAGGTGAAGGTGGCGAGAGAAGGGATGGCTCTCTGTCTCCCAAACACTGACCTGGGGACTCAGAATTGAGAAACTGATGTAGAAAGGAAGGGAAGCTGAAAATTTTTTATTTTAGTGACAAGTAAGGTTTAAACCAGGAAGAAAGCAGATTTCTATCTTCTGCAAAGGATTCTGCAAAGGAATCATCTCAGACTAAAAAACTAGAAAAACTCCAGATATCCCAGGAAGATAAACAGAAGGAAACTGGACTGAAATAACGTCTAGTTTTGTACAAGTGAGCGGGGAGAAGAGTGCGATACAGATTTATCCAGTTCCAGTGATCAAACCAATACTGGTACTTTTAGTCCCTGTCTTTGTGTTTATCTAATCATAGTAGTTTGTGTGTCCTTGCTCCTGTATTAAAACAAGGAGCTTGGTCAGAACGTTTAGTTTGTGCAACTACATAATCCCTCTTCATACAGGAGAGTCTTGGGGTTGGGGTACAGGATGTGGTGGAGGAGAAGGGCCCCTAGCCTTTGGGTCCACTAGCTTCACATCCTGTTTTATTTACCATTAAACAGGGGAAAGATTTCCATTTTGAGAAAACCAAGAACATCTCTTATTCCTCCCTGAAGATACCCAACCACTTCTTGTGGGGTCTGGTGTGCAAAAGAGGGGATGGGGATGGGCAGTTTGGGAGTTAAGAACAACAAGAACCTGTGTCCTGAGTTCAAGATCATCCTGAGTCATTTTGGACATGATCATAGATATTTTTAGTTAAATAAAGCAGAAGAGAATGTAGCATTCTGAGCAATGCACATGAATCAGTTTGGAAACAACATTTAAATAATTGGCTTGTCACCAGCTTCACTCAAGGGAGGAAATGTACCTTTCCACAGAAATCGAGACCTTTTTTTCCAGACTAAATTTAGACTGTTGAGTTATTTTGACAGGACTGCCTCACCAGTGGGTTTTTTTTTTTTTTTTACACCTTTACTGGAGTATAATTGCTTTACAATGTTGTGTTAGTTTCTGCTGTATAACAAAGTGAATCAGCTGTATGCACACGTATATCCCCATATCCCCTCCCTCTTGCGCCTCCCTCCCACCCCTCTAGGTGGTCACAAAGCACTGAGCTGAGTCACCAGTGGTTTTTCTTTGGAGTCTTTGGCTTGTTAACCTAACAGGGTTTCTGCTTCAAACTCTGAGCAGCCTGAAGCACCTTTCCCACCAGCCCTAGTGCCTTCAGAGTTCACTGTTACCTCCTCAAGAGCAAAAACGTGCTGATTGAAATAGTATTGGATTTGCTCATTGGCGATGTTTATGCAGAGCTGCTCAAATGAATTTCTCTGAAAGTTCTCGAATCCAAAAATATCCAAGATCCCCACGTTCATACCACCGTCTGAAGTACTGCATGAGAGAGAAGAATAAAACCTTTTAGGGGAGAAAACAGCCATCTCAGGACAGTGAGAATATACGTGCCTGCATTTTGTCAACACATGTAGCCACTCAGGGAAATCGGCATCCTGCCACCTTCGGGGGAGAAACTGTGTGTTAAACCATTGGCTCCTTGAGTTTTTCAACAGTACTTCCAACTTCTTGTTTTAAAGCAGCAGAATCCTTTCAAACCTTCCTCAGAAGCTCCATTTATAAAGAGATTAAAGAGGAACCACTCTGTTTGAAGGCGCTGGAGCTGCTGCTCATTTATTCTACTTTCTCACACACAAAGCTTAACTGGAAGAAGACTCTAGAGTTTGATGTTGTCAATTCTTCCACAATCTAGAAACCACTAATGCTCAGCAAAGAAAAAGCTGTAGTAGTAATAATACTGTGAGATACTGTGCTTTAAACACTTTTCATGAAATGTCTTAGTTGATTCTAAAAGCAACACTATGATGAGGATATTATACTCATTTCACAGATGAGAAAACTACAACCTAGAACATGCACTGATGAAGCTGTGAAGCTTGGATGCAAACCCAGTTTTCCCAGCTCCCAGCCAAGACTGTTCTCTTGAACACTGCACTGTAACGGCTCCGTCAATCATGAGCCTCTCGGGTATAAACACTGCACCTTTTAAAGGAGATGGCCTGAGATCTTCACTAAAGAAAACCCAAGAGAGAACCAAATGCTTCCTCTTGCAATCTCTAAGAGACACTGAATGACAACTCTCCCCAAGGCCTCTGCTCTCCTGGGGAACTTACCGTAAGTTTTTGTCTGGCTGCAGGAGTGTATTGATGCGATTTACAATCCAGCTGAAAAGCCTCCCATACAGGGCTTTGGACATGGCATCTCGGACATCCAAGGCCCTGTCGACAGTGTTGGCGCGGATGATGGTCTCACCCCGGGTGACCACGCAGTGTGAGGTGAGGGCCTCCTGGAGCTCTTCAGGGCTGATACAGAGAACCGAGGCAGCTAGAAGAGAGGGTAGGGATGATGCCGGAGAATGCAGACATCCATCTATCCATCCACCCATCCATCCACTCATCTAGCCAGTATTTACTCAACACCAGCTACATGCCAGGCTCATCCTCACCACTTCAGGGCCAAGGATAAACAAGCCGGGTCCTTAACCCCAAGGAGCACCCAGACTGATGCAATACCTCCCAAACTGTTCTGAAAACTCTTCACACATGTTAGATGAAGAAAATGCGGAAGGAGGTGGTCTTTGGCCAAATAAGTTGGAGCAGTTGCTGGAGAGTACCGTCTGCTCTTAGAGAATCACAAAGCACATTAGTATACTAAAGACCATAAAAAGGGCCACAGTTTAACACAAAAGGTGTTTATTTAAATCAGTTTTTTCCTAACTCAGGGTTCTCATTCCTTGTGCCACCACTATTACCTGTGGAGCTTTAAAACTAAACAGGTGCCAACTCTGTCCCCTGCAGATGCTGATGCAGAATTTAGAGTGAGGTCCAACCTCTCGTACTTTTTTCAAAAATTTGTAGATGATTTTCAAAAGCAGCCACTGGTGAGAATCACTGCCCAGAGTTACCTGGCATGGAACTCTTTTCTGAAGAACATCTATTTGCCACTTATGAAAAGAACACTGATGTTCTACAAGACAGCCTCTGGGAAATACTGGTTAGTGAAAACACCCAGAGCCAGTTGAACGACCAGCAACAAAACACCATGTTTCAGAGTCTTGAAAAACTCCCAAAGTAAAAGAAACGTGTACTTTAGCCACACAGTGCACAGGCGTCAAATAATTACCATTTTCCAAGGCTTCTGCGTTGGGCACCTCACTTTTATCAGTTTGATGTTGAGAGGAAATCGCTGCAAACTCAATGTTTCCAATATTCAAAATCCCAGCCAAAATTCTGTACACCGAGTGCACCTCCTGAGAAGGACATCAAGAACCATGTTTGGTCACTGCCAGTCAATTAGATCACTTGTGCTGTGGTGCAAACTGCTAGCTGTCCACCAACGTCCATCCTCCCCCTTCTCCTGGGCACACAAAAGATTTTCCAAGCCTCCCTTGCAGTTAGGCCACGTAACTAAATTCTTAAGAAAGGAGCAAGCAGAGCAACGCGGGCCATTTCCAGGCCTGCCTTACAGAATGGAGCCTGCCTTCTCCAAGCATTTTGTCTGTTATTGCTGGATGGAGCTCCCAGCAACCCAGCCTCAACTGCACCACTGACTAGGGGGCCTGAGACCGATGACCTGATGGACCAGTGATGTTGTAAAACCTGAAACTCTGGCCTTGGAATGCTTACATTAGAGAGAACTGATCTTCTTTGTTCTTTCAGCCACTTTTAGCCTTTCACCCTAACTAATACCAGCTCCCAAATTCACGTATGGTTCTTTCTTCAAAACAAGAGTGGATATGTTTCCTTAACCTCTTCTGAATATAGCTTTTATGAAATAGTTGGCAGGGCATTCACTGATGTTTCACTAGAACATTCGAAGTTGAATTATGGAGTATATAGTCATGAATGAGGTCAGAAAATCTTTTGAAAGACTCACTAGAAATTATCTGTGGTGTTTTAATATAATAATATTGGATTGGCCAAAAAGTTCATTCGGGTTTTTATGAACTTTCTGGCCAGCCCAATATATATTTGGTCTTCATACCCATTTCTGGCACAAGAGTTTCCAAAACTCCAGGAATTTTCTGAGTGATAGGGTTGAGAAGGGTGTTCTTTGTTATTCACGATAAGCCCCTTTCAACCACACTTGAGTCTGTGCTAATGAGGTGACTCTTGGAGGATAGGTGGGCGAAGGGCTGGTTGCCAGAGGCACCAACGGAGTGATTCAAGGGTTGGAACTTTTAATGGAACCCTGCACCTCAAGGAGGGGATACTGGCTGGAGATGGAGTTAATCCTCAGTAGGCAATGGCTTGATCAGTCATGCGTATGTAATGGAGCCTCCACTAAAATCCCTAATTGACGAGGCTTGGAGCACTTCTGGGTTGGCAAACACGGGAAGGTGGTAAAAGGAGGTGGTGTCCCCTCTCCCAATACCTTGCCCTATGCATCTCTTCCATTTGTCTGTTCCTGAGTTGTATCCTTTATAATAAACCAGTAATAGTAAGTAAACCGTTTTCCTGAGTTCTGTGAGTCCTTCTATCAAATTATTGAACCTGAGGAGGGGGAGGTCTTGGGAACTCCCAATTTACAGCCAGTCCATCAGAAATATGAGAACATGGGAATTGCAACTGGTACCTGAAGTGGGGGCAGTCTTGTGGGACAAAGCCCCTAACTTGTGCGATCAGAAGCTAACTCCAGGTCAGACAGTGTCAGAATTGAATTGAATTGTAGGAGAATTGGTTGGTGTGGGGAAGAAAACTCCACACATTTGGTAAAAACAGAAGTGATGGGGTTAAAAAAGTTCAGCTGCTCTAAGTCCTCTTTTATACTGAAAGTGGAATACATGAGTATCATTAATGGTAAAATAAATAAATAAATAAATAAAGTACAATTATTTATTTAAATATTTGCATTTCCTGTAGGTGAGAAATGAAATATATAGCCAGGAAATTTCTGCATATTATGCTTATAGATAGAGAAAAGTACTTCCACAAAAAATACTCTGGCAGGGAACTTGATTTAGTACTATACATAGCAGCAAACTGATAGGAACTGTCATCAGACCATTGATAAAGCATTGTCTCCAAATCGAGCCTTCCTGCAAACAGTGCTCAGTAAAGCCAAAAAGCTGAACACAGACTGTAACAGTGACATCTGCTGGATACATGACAATGCTACAAAGACAAATGAAAATTTTTTTTTTTTTTTTTTTTGCGGTACACGGACCTCTCACTGTTGTGGCCTCTCCCGTTGCGGAGCACAGGCTCTGGACGCACAGGCTCAGCGGCCATGGTTCACAGGCCTAGCCTCTCTGCGGCATGTGGGATCTTCCCGGACCGGGGCACGAACCCCTGTCCCCTGCATCAGCAGGCAGACTCTCAACCACTGCGCCACCAGGGAAGCCCACAAATGAGAATTTTAAACTGGGCTTCCACTATAGAAAAATACTGTTCTTCAAACTCCTAAATCAAAGGCAAGATGTCATGTTCCTGACTTCAGGAATCACTGTTTTAATCACACAACTTAAAAGTGGCTAAGGAGAACACCTACCAAACAGGTTTTCTGGGACTAGCATGGATTTAACATGACAGCACCCCATTACCTTGATCAATACAGTGTGAGGCTTACAGAATGCATCCAGCAACTCCCCACAGAAGCAGATCCCTGACAGTAAAACAGAGACTCCACAGCAGTGAGTCCTATATCTGTCATTTCTATACACAGTTATCTCAAGAGCTTATCTAGGGCTTCCCAGGTGGCACGGTGGTTAAGAATCCGTCTGCCAATGAAGGGGACATGGGTTTGGGCCCTGGTCTGGGAAGATCTCACATGCCGCGGAGCAACTAAGCCCATGCACCACAGCTACTGAGCCTGCACTCTAGAGCCCGCGAGTCACAACTACTGAGCCTGCGTGCCTAGAGCGCGTGCTCCACAACAGGAGAAGCCACTGCAATGAGAAGCCCGCGCACAGCAACGAAGGGTACCCCCGCTAACCGCAACTAGAGAAAGCCCGCACATAGCAACGAACACCCAACACAGCCAAAAATAAATTAATTAATTTAAAAAAATGCATTGAAAAAAGAGCTTATCTAAAACTCTCAATATACTTAGGGAAAAAAGTATTTCTTCTAATTAAAACATACACAGACACACACACACACACACACACACACACACACACACACACACACACA